>NC_073694.1:119260083-119560083 GCF_029784165.1 Wyeomyia smithii
TCAAAAAATAAAAATGGCTGCATTTGCCGAAAATGTTAATTTAGTTTTCAAATACAAAATTAAATTATCTGGCAACACTTCCGGTCAAAACTTTATATTTTTCTGGATTCCTTGGTTTATTTCTTCGAAAATCATCTATCAGTGTTTTTCGGACATCGTACGTCTATGAATTGAAAGAAAAAGAAAAAAGAGATTTTGTACAAAAAAAAGCGTAACTTTGCAATAAAGAGGGGGGTCCTACAGAGCGGGAGTATTCCAATCGACACCAAATTTGGGATTTTTCCAAAGTGACAGTAGATGAATAATTCTCCCAACTTTGAGCAAAATCTGTGATGGTCGTGTCCAAGTTTGTGCTTTTTCGTGGTCACTTCGTATGGAATGACCCATATACAGAAAATCAACTTCAAACATACGTAGTTTTGTGAATAATATCTTAACTTTTAGCATTAAGATACCTTTTATTTTTCTCAAATGTCTTTCTTGAACGTTAACAAACATTTTAATGGAAAAAGAGTCACATGTCATCGCTTTTAACTTAGATTTAGAGGCAAATTCAGCAAAAATGGTCATAATTTTGCATTTCCACGCAGTTTTGTGAATAATATCTCAAGTTTAAGTTATCAGATACTTGTTATTTTTCTTCAAATGTCTCTCCAGAACGTTAACAAACATTTTGATGAAAAAACAGTCACATGTCATCGCTTTAAATTTTGATTTAGAGGCAAATTCATTATAAAAAGTCGTAAATTTGTAGTTTTGTGAATAATATCTCAAGTTTTAGTTATCAGATACTTGTTATTTTTCTTCAAATGTCTTTTATGAATATAAAGAAACATTTTAATGAAAAAATAATCACATTTCATCGCTTTAAGTTTTGATTTAGAGGCAAACTCAGCATGAAAAGTTATAAATTTGCATGTTTTACGTAGTTTTGTGAATAATATCCAAAGTTTTAGTAATCAGATACTTTTTATTTTTCCTCAAGTGTCTTTCCAGAACGTTATCAAACATTTTAATGAAAAATTAATCATATGCCATCGCTTTGAATTTTGATTTAGAGGCGAATTAAGCATAAAAAGTCATAATTTTGCATGTTCTACGTAGTTTCGTGAATAATGTCTCAAGTTTTAGTAATCGATACTTTTTATTTTTCCTAAAATGTCTTTCCTGAACATCAACAAACATTTTCATGTAAAAAAATCAATTGTCACCGCTTATTTTTTGATTGAGAACGATTTAAAATGATGGTGGTGACTGTACATCTCAGAGACGAAGGGAATAACATAAATAAGATCAAGCGTTACGGAATTCCATTTTTATATAGTAGATATATCGTATATATATATATATATATATATATATATATATATATATATATATATATATATATATATATATATATATATATATATATATATATATATATATATATATAATATATATATATATATATATATATATATATATATATATATATATATATATATATATATATATATATATATATATATATATATATATATATATATATATATATATATATATATATATATATATATATATATATATATATATATATATATATATATATATATATATATATATCTGGCAGAGCTGTATGCCACCACGGGTCGGTATTTGGCGTTTACCGTAGGCCACGGAAGTGCTAACTGCAAGAACGCAGTCTCGGACCATCAGCGAGAGCTTGCCTAGGTTGTGGTGAGACTCAGGCATTGGGCCGCCGAATTCTCACAAAAGCCACATTATCCGGAAGCAGCTCTGACGGAGCGAATAGTGCCGCTCCCACCACCCAAATGCACTAATTCGCCCATTGGGATTGATGCCAGTAAGTTCCCAATTACGGTAACTGGTCGCAACGCCATATGATAAGAGTCGGATTTCGTTTTCGTACCACGATTCTGGGCTGGCACCTGCGCCGAGCTCCCTTAGTAAGGTCGTGTGACAACGGCTTGAAACGGCGAGACAACAACCGGTGCAGGGGTCTCCGTCCCGTAAAACCTGGCAGGCCTTCCAGTACGTTCCAAATTCATTGCCCGGTGGGAACCGGGCAGGAGTGGGATCAGATGTCCTTTCCTGACTTGCGCCGGTCGGGGGTGTCATAGTTGCTCATAAGGCGCTATGGCAGCCGCCCCTAGCCATGGCCTCACTGCTTCGGCATAGACTACCATGGGACCAGATAGGCGACCACTCCAGTGGATAAGGATAGCGGCTGGAAGGGGGACCCACTAAACAAAAATGGATTCAACAAAAAATAATCAACAAATGGGCGCAGATGGGTTGGAAAACCCGTTTGCACGAGGAGGCATCCAGAGGTCTCCGCCGAGAAAGGCGGAGATGGATGCAGTAAAGGACGCCTGCGAAGACGGCAAAGGCAGTACGCCTACCGGATCGACGCAAGACATCGCAGTGGCTGGTCCACTGTTGATAAAGGCGGTCGGAAGACAGCGAGACACGCTACCGAAGGTAGTAGCGCTGTCGGAGCAGCTCGATGCCATAATCGAGTTTGCGAAAAGTCGCACCAACACGACGAAGTACCTGAAGCAGGCTCTCTACATGCTTCGGTCCTCCGTCGATGCTGCGAAGAAGGAGCACGCCGAGCTCAAAGCAAGAGCGGTGGCTGCAGAGAAGAATGCAACGGAGGTGACCGGAAGGGCGACGAAGTCGGTCCAAACGGACACCTGCATGTTTGCAGCGGTTTGCGCCTCCGGGTCAGCCGCAAAAAGAGCAAGGCAGTCTCCGGGGGAAGCCCCCGAGAACAGCAAGAAACGGTTGGTTGTGCTAAGCCCGCGAGATAGCACACCAACGGCCTCCAAGTCCGCCGAAAAGTCTGCCGAAGTGGCAGCTACGGGAAACCCTTGGGTTACCGTGGGAGGAAGGAAGCGCCAAAAAGACAGCAAGCGCAACGACGAGAAGGCGACAAATCGTCCAAAAATGGGAAAGAAGGCGCGAAGCAGGGGCGACGCCCTCATACTCAAGACGGATGGGTCCAAGTACTCCGAAGTCTTGAAGAAAATGAGAGGCGAAACCCAGCTCAAGGATCTGGGAGCGGATGTGCGGACCATCCGCCGTTCTCGCACCGGCGAGATGATCCTTGAGCTCCGTAAGGATGCTAAAAACAAGGGCGCTGCCTACAAGACGGTAGCCGAGCAGGTCCTCGGGAAAGATGTGCAAATTCGGGCACTCACCTCAGAGGTGACTCTCCAGCTCAAAAACCTGGATGAAATCACCGAGAGGTGCGATATTGCACAGGCCCTCAAGAAGAAGTGCGGAGTGGAAGTAGCCACTGAGGTAATTCGCCTCCGAAAGGGTCCAGCGGGGACCCAGGTGGCCACTTTCCGGCTTGCATCGGCCGATGCAACTCTGGCCCTGAAGACAGCCAAACTTAAGGTTGGCTGGTCAGTATGTCCCCTGAGCATACTCCAGCAGCCGGACGTTTGCTTCAGGTGTTTCGAGGGAGGACACAAGTCCTGGACCTGCAAGGGGCCCGATAGGAGCCAGTTATGTAGGCGTTGTGGTGGTGCTGGCCATAAAGCTAAAGACTGCGGGGAGCCTCCCAAGTGCTTGGTATGTACTGGAAAACGGGACGCCAAGCACTTTATGGGAGGCCCACGGTGCCCAGCCGGTAAGGCGGCCACGAAACCACGGGCGTGAGGGTGACACAATTGAACCTGAACCATTGCTATGCGGCACAGCAGCTGCTATACCAAGCAGCGTCTGAGTCGCGGTCGGACATCGCAATCGTATCGGACCCCTACTGCATTCCTCCCGGAAACGGTAATTGGGTTGCAGATAAGTCCAGTACGGCGGCCATATGCACGACCAGCAAGTTCCCGGTTCAGGATGTTGTGTCAACCTCAAATGAAGGATACGCGGTTGCCAAGGTGGACGGAGTGTTCTACTGCAGTTGTTATGCTCCGCCGCGTTGGTCTATCGAAAGGTTCACCCAGATGGTCGATTTGTTATCTATGGAGCTGACGGGACTAACACCCTTAGTAGTGGCGGGCGACTTCAACGCTTGGGCTGTTGAGTGGGGAAGCCGCCGCACGAACCAGAGGGGTCAGATCTTGTTGGAAGCTTTGGCAAAGCTCAACCTAGATCTGGCCAACGTTGGAACCAAGTGTACATTCAGCAGAAATGGTGCGGAGTCGATCATCGACGTGACGTTCTCCAGCCCAGGACTGATCGTGAACTGGAGGGTAGACGATGGCTACACCTATAGTGACCACCAGTCAGTCTGCTATAGCGTAGTCCAGAACGTGAGGCGGCAGGCGACGGGTAGAGCCAATACTCCGACCGTCCGCGGGTGGAAGACATCGCATTTCGATGCCGAGGTATTTGCAGAAGCAATGAGAAGAGAGCGCGAGGGGGGCAGTTGGCTCCGCCCGAGTGCTGACCAATTAGTTGCCACATTATCGCGGGCGTGCGACGCCACCATGCCTAGGACCCGCCAACCTAGGAATGGTAAGTCACCGGTATACTGGTGGACCGACGCGATAGCGGACCTCCGTAGCGCGTGCCTCCGTGCAAGACGGATGTTGCAACGTGCACGTACCGATGCACAGAGGGTAGAGCGCCGTGTAGTATTCGGATCTGCAAGATCGGCGCTTAAAAGTGCGATAAAGGCGAGCAAAAGGGCCTGCTTCGATAGGCTATGCGCGAGTGCCAATACGAATCCGTGGGGCAACGCCTACAGAGTCGTAATGGCGAAGACCAAAGGCGTGTTGGCGCCTGCAGAGCGATCACCAGCGATGCTGGAGCGCATCATCGAGGGACTCTTTCCACGACACGAGCCAAATCCTTGGCCTCCGGTTGCTGAGTCTCACGTCCGACGTTCCAGTATCTCAGACACAGACCAGGGATGGTCGGCCAACCTGCCGGGCATCCAATCCGTGAGAGACGGCAGCCGTGCAGAGGTTGTGGAGGAGGTAAGGGTTACGAATGAGGAACTCATCGTGATCGCCAACTCCCTAAAGGTGAGCAAGGCACCGGGACCGGATGGAATCCCGAACTTGGCCATCAGGACGGCCATGAAAGTGGCCCCCGATCTATTTCGAGCAGTCATGCAGAAGTGCCTGGATGACTGCCTCTTTCCGGACAGGTGGAAGCGACAGAGATTGGTGCTGTTGCCGAAGGCTGGGAAACCGCCAGGGGACCCATCGGCCTACAGACCTATCTGTCTGCTGGACACTACGGGCAAGGTGCTTGAGAGGATTATCCTCAACAGACTGGTGAAGTACACAGAGGGTGTAAACGGTCTGGCAAGTAACCAGTTCGGCTTCCGGAAAGGTAGATCCACGCTGGATGCTATTCTCTCTGTCACCAAGACGGCAGAGGTAGCACTCCAGCGTAAGAGTTGGGGCATTCGCTATTGCGCAATCGTCACGCTTGACGTGAAAAATGCATTCAATAGCGCCAGTTGGGACTCCATAGCGCTCGCGCTTAGGAGCATCCACGTACCGGTGTCGTTGTACAAGATTTTGGAAAATTATTTCCAGAATCGGGTACTAGTTTACAACACGGAGGAGGGTCAGAAGTGCGTCCCAATCACCGCAGGGGTACCGCAAGGTTCCATCCTGGGCCCGGTGTTGTGGAATGTCATGTATGACGGGGTGTTGAAACTAAAGTTCCCTGTAGGGGTTGTGATCGTCGGTTTCGCAGACGACATCACGCTAGAGGTCTACGGCGAGTCGATCGAAGAGGTCGAGTTGACGGACGCGCACTGCATACGCAAGGTCGAAGACTGGATGCACTCTAGGAAACTGGAGTTAGCGCACCATAAAACGGAGGTTACGGTTGTGAACAACCGCAAATTAGAGCAACAGGCGGTGGTCAGAGTCGGTGACTGCACCATTACCTCAAGGCGTTCCTTGAAGCTCTTGGGGGTTATGGTTGACGATAAGCTCACATTTAAGAGTCACGTCGACTATGCCTGTAAGAGGGCTTCAACGGCCGCTGCAGGACTATCTCGAATGATGTCCAATAGCTCAGCGGTATATGGCAGCAAGCGTAAACTTCTTGCCAGCGTGGTTTCGTCCATACTGAGGTATGGTGGGCCAGCGTGGTCCAAAGCGTTAGGTACCAACAGTCATCGTCGAAAACTGGAAAGTACCTACAGGCTCATGTGCCTGAGGGTTGTGAGCGCGTACCGTACAGTGTCATACGACGCAATCTGCTTCCTGTCCGGCATGATGCCTATCAGCATAGCCATTAAGGAGGACGTAGAATGCTTCGATCAACGTGACACAAGGGGTATACGAGGCACCAGAAGGTCATTCTCGATGATCAGATGGCAGCAGGAATGGTCCAATTCCGCAAAGGGTAGATGGACGCATCGACTTATTCCGGACGTATCCGGATGGGTCGGGAGGCGCCATGGAGAAGTTAACTTCCACTTGACACAGATTCTGTCAGGTCATGTTTGCTTCAGGCAGTATCTACACAGATTCGGGCATGCGGGGTCCCCCATGTGTCCCGAGTGTGCGGATGCGGAAGAAACTGCTGAGCATGTCTTCTTCGTGTGCCCTCGTTTTGTGCATGCGCGGAGCGACATGATGGTAGTGAGCGGGCCAGACACCACTCCGGACAACCTAGTTCGGAGGATGTGTAAAGACCCAAACATTTGGAGGGCGGTTTGTACAGCCGCCTCTCAAATAGTTTTAGAATTGCAAAACAGGCGACAGGTTGACCACCGACACGCCAGTGTTAGCTAACGGCCAGTCTCCAGGTTAGTTAGCTAAGTTAGCAAAGAGATCTATAGAACCAAGAGGGTGCACAGAGCACAAAAGCCGCTCCCCGAAGCAATACCTAGCGGTGGTCCCGGGGAGTATTATGGGCTGGAGACTGGAGGGGTTTTAGTGGGTCCGGTCACTGATTCAAACCAACCCCACACTCCCTGAGGTTGGTCACCTCAGGGGTTTGGATGCAAATTTCCCCTCCACCTGAAAAAAAAAAAAAAAAAATATATATATATATATATATATATATATATATATATATATATATATAAATATATATATATATATATATATATATCTTCTATACCTATGAAAATGCCCCGGGACCACCGCTAGGTATTGCTTCGGGGAGCGGCTTTTGTGCTCTGTGCACCCTCTTGGTTCTTTAGGTATCTTTGCTAACTTAGCTAACTAACCTGGAGACTGGCCGTTAGCTAACACTGGCGTGTCGGTGGTCAACCTGTCGCCTGTTTTGCAATTCTAAAACTATTTGAGCGGCGGCTGTACAAACCGCCCTCCAAATGTTTGGGTCTTTACACATCCTCCGAACTAGGTTGTCCGGGGTGGTGTCTGGCCCGCTCACTACCATATGTATATATATATATATATATATATATATATATATATATATATATATATATATATATATATATATATATATATATATATATATATATATATATATATATATATATATATGCCACCACGGGTCGGTATTTGGCGATTACCGTAGGCCACGGAAGTGCTCACTGCAAGCAAGCAGTCCCGGACCATCAGCGAGAGCTAGCCTAGGTTGTGGTGAGACTCAGGCATTGGGCCGCCGAATTCTCGCAAAAGCCACATTATCCGGAAGCAGCTCTGACGGAGCGAATAGTGCCGCTTTCACCACCCAAATGCACTAATTCGCCCATTGGGATTGATGCCAGTAAGTTCCCAATTACGGCAACTGGTCGCAACATCATATGATAAGAGTCGGATTTTGTTTTCGTACCACGATTCTGGGCTGGCACCTGCGCTGAGCTCCCTTAGTAAGGTCGTGTGACAACGGCTTGAAACGGCGAGACAACAACCGGTGCAGGGGTCTCCGTCCCGTAAAACCTGGCAGGCCTTCCAGTACGTTCCAAATTCATTGCCCGGTGGGAACCGGGCAGGAGTGGGATCAGATGTCCTTTCCTGACTTGCGCCGGTCGGGGGTGTCATAGTTGCTCATAAGGCGCTATGGCAGCCGCCCCTAGCCATGGCCTCACTGCTTCGGCATAGACTACCATGGGACCAGATAGGCGACCACTCCAGTATGGATAAGGATAGCGGCTGGAAGGGGGACCCACTAACCAAAAATGGATTCAACTGAAAATAATCAACAAATGGGCGCAGATGGGTTGAAAAACCCGTTTGCACGAGGAGGCATCCAGAGGTCTCCGCCGAGAAAGGCGGAGATGGATGCAGTAAAGGACGCCTGCGAAGACGGCAAAGGCAGTACGCCTACCGGATCGACGCAAGACATCGCAGTGGCTGGTCCACTGTTGATAAAGGCGGTCGGAAGACAGCGAGACACGCTACCGAAGGTAGTAGCGCTGTCGGAGCAGCTCGATGCCATAATCGAGTTTGCGAAAAGTCGCACCAACACGACGAAGTACCTGAAGCAGGCTCTCTACATGCTTCGGTCCTCCGTCGATGCTGCGAAAAAGGAGCACGCCGAGCTCAAGGCAAGAGCGGTGGCTGCAGAGAAGAATGCAACGGAGGTGACCGGAAAGGCGACGAAGTCGGTCCAAACGGACACCTGCACGTTTGCAGCGGTTTGCGCCTCCGGGTCAGCCGCAAAAAGAGCAAGGCAGTCTCCGGGGGAAGCCCCCGAGAACAGCAAGAAACGGTTGGTTGTGCTAAGCCCGCGAGACAGCACACCAACGGCCTCCAAGTCCGCCGAAAAGTCTGCCGAAGTGGCAGCTACGGGAAACCCTTGGGTTACCGTGAGAGGAAGGAAGCGCCAAAAAGACAGCAAGCGCAACGACGAGAAGGCGACAAATCGTCCAAAAATGGGAAAGAAGGCGCGAATTCAACTGCATTCGCAACTGAGTGTTAGTGTTGAATCGACAACACGCAGAGCGATAGCCGAACCACCGGTGGCAGTGGCTGTTTTTCATTTTCGCCACGGGTATTTCAAACTTCGGCAAACATCGGAATCGAGGGATTTGGCTTCGTAAAAACACCGGCCGCAGCCGAGAGTTTCAACTTCGAGAAAGCATCTCGACAATACGCTCGCCTGCTTATCCTAGCGCGGGTTGATTTGATTAGTGATTGAAAAAAAACGAGCAAAATCCGTTTGCGACTTTGATATTTTCAATCAAACCTATCTCGCTTTGGCAAGGGAGTGCGAGATCGCAAAAGCACTTGTTTACTTGTTAATTTAATGGTCATTTAGGATGAATCCTATATGGTATTTTGCAAGTGCAAGAAATAATTCGTATGCTTTGTGCCGTCAGCGCCGTCAGCGATAAATCAATAACTGTTGTTAGCGCCGAAATTCAACGATATTATCGATAAGAAGCGATCATCCAAATTAACGATAAATATTGATAACTTTGCCATCTGTAGATTTGGCCGTGGAATTTTAATAAATTAGACGCTCACTGGACTATTTGGCATTAATCCTAGAACAGAATACTTTTTGTTTTGTATGGTGTCTGATGATAGAGAAATGCGGTTGAATTAGTTTACTATAGCGTTTGTCGGCATTCGAGGGAAGCCCCAAAGAGAGTAATGTTTAATATTAATAATTTGAGGAACATAAAAATATGCAAGAGTAAAAATTTTTCTGAATATATTTTTTAAATTTTTTTTTCACTTGGTTAATTTTTCGAATGGACAAAATTATTGTTCAAAATATTGTCGAAGAAACCATACCGATCGAATAAACCGTTCCACAGTGTTTTATTTTGCCGTTTTCGTGCGATTGGATAAATAGAGAATCAAATGTTGATTATAACCATAATGTATGTTCGGAGATGTTTCAAGATATTCAAAAATGCATCTTTCGATGTAGGAAGATGAGTGATCAATCCACCTAAAAGTGAGATAGAAAATCTACTTTTTCATCAGATTGAGATAGATGCTTGATGTCTCCGACAAAATTTTAGGTGATCTAAAAACAAGAAACTTGGCCGAAGACATCATGTTTCTATCGCTTACATATTATGAGCAACATAAAGTTTTCTATTAAGAGGTACTGAAAATCACAATTTTCATTATAACTTTTTCTCAGATTTTTCCGAGTTTTCAAACCTTCTACAAAGTTATCAGTCATCCAAAAATGCATGTTTATGCAGAACATTGTTTTTTTATCTCCCAAAATAAAACAGTTTTTTGACATATTTCGATATTTTTGGAGATATTTTCCCCTCAACCATCTCCAAATTACGCAATTTTACGCAAGTGGCAAATCCATACGATGAAATAACTAACTTAAGACTTACAATAATAGGTACAAACTTTTGTATGTAAGAGTATGTAAGCAGCCTTTCCGCCTGATTTTCATAACGTGTATTTTTCCAAATAATTATAATTCTTCGAGCTTAAATTAGAAATAACTCGAAAACCAATGCCTTTAGAATGTTAACTACGAAGAGCTTTTTGATTTAAAATAACTTTCTGCATCTTTTAAAATCATCAGAATACAAATATTTTGAAAAATGTTGAAATTAGAATTTTTATAAAAAAATTAATCTACCATAAAAAAATTATTTTTCATTTCTCCAGCCTGGACTTTTTTTTAAAAGTTGCGTATTAACGTCAAGTTTCTTTAAAAAAAATAAGAAAAAAATTCAACTCTTTTTTTTTAAATTGAAATTTAATGTTTATTTTAAATTTTTTTTGGTCAAAAAAAAATTTTTTTTGTACAGTGTACATTTTTTATGGTGCATTTTTAATTCCCTACAACTCATTATCAGACAGTTTTTCTATACAACCAACGGTTTCTGGGCTACAATGCTTCGAATAAAACCTATGCCAAAAGGCATACGCCCTTTTATAATGTAACTCATAGGTGTAAAAAATCTCTGCATCTGTGGAAAATGCTCAGTTTGCTAAGCCAAATACGTGTGCAAAGTTTCATTCAAATCAAAAATGGTCGATATTCGACCATCGGTGATTTGGCGCGAACTTGCTCGTATATAAAAATAAATAAATAAATAAATATATATATATATATATATATATATACATATATATATATATATATATATATATATATATATATATATATATATATATATATATATATATATATATATATATATATATATATATATATATATATATATACTGCGACACTATGCACATTGTGCATAAGGTACAAAAAATCGAAAGTCGCGAGTCGATATAATAATCAAAGTCAAATAACAAATCGTTTGAAATGATTGGTTCATGGGCGCAACTACGGAGAGGCTAGGGGGGGCTGAAGCCCCCCCTTGATTTTCCCAGAGAATGATTGTATTCAATATATCTACATTCCATATTACTATATTACTATATAAAATCAACACAAATTGAGATGTCGTCATTCATTGGCTAAGAACTAGTTCTGCACCCAGAATCGATTCTCAACCCTTGCTCTCTTACTCACCTTACCAGTCAGACGAGAGCTGTAATAACTCGTGATGTATCAAGAAGTCGCCATTTTACTTGGTTTTGGGCTGTGTTTCACCCGTTCCCCAGACGTCTCATCACTCGCAAGTCTCTTTCGATCTGGTCGAGCCATCATGCACGCTGCGCCCTTTTATTCCTTGTGCCGGTAGGGTTGCTGAAGAGAAGTGATTTCACAGGGTTGTCGTCCGGCATTCTTACGATGTGACCGGCCCACCGCAACCTGTTGTCTTTCGCCAGGTGTGCAATGGGGTTCTCTCCAAGCAGCGCTTGTAGCTCATGGTTCATGCGCTGTCGCCATTATCCGTCGTCCGCTTGTGCTCCACCGTAGATAGTCACCTTCTGTTCGCCGATAGGCACCTTCTGTTCGAAAACACCAAAAGGACTTCCGTAGAGGACTACCGGTTATATCAGGGTTTTGTAGTTTTTTGTATCGAAGTGGTCATGTCCGATCATCACCGTGATAGGTGCGTACGTTCTTAATGTCTGAGAAGAACGGGCCGTCGTTGAGAACGTGGTCAATTTGTTTTGCTGCACGTTGGTCGAGGAAAGAAAGGACTTTGGACTGCTAATCCGCGGGAAGCTGCGAAGTTGGTGCATAGCAGGCTGTGCGGGCCGATAACCGGCTTATATAAGTCTTTCCTTCCGTTCATGTCCCCAACGACGATCTTGATGTCTCTACGCGAGCAGCTATCGTGCCTTGCGGCCACAAATCCACCGTACCTTCTCTCCTTTCCGTCAAAGCTCCTGGAGCGCAACGATCCGAGATCCGGGTCGTTAAGCGATCTACTGTTACATGTACTGAGCTTCTAATCGTCGTCCTTAAGCAGGTATTAGACGACGCAAATATTTGCTATTTTTGGTACGATTTTTATTTGCACAAAATAAATTCTGTATCAAAAAATAGCAAATATTTGTTTCGTCTAATGCCTGCGACGAAATAATCGTCGGCTGGGTTTTGAATTCTTGATTCTCCGTAGTATGTTGATTTTAGTATGCTGCCTTACTAGGGCTGCGATGCCTAGTCTAGCGACGGAGCTGCCGCCATAGATGTAGCTGGCGAGACACCGCATTTCATAGTTCAACCGTCCGGTCCGGATCAGTCGCTGTTTGAGCCGCCCCTAGCCTGTGGGGTAGACGCGCTGACAAGCTGCTCTCTAAGGAGAACAACTACCCCTACCTGTCAGCATACGACCAAGTTCCCACCGGTTCACCGGTTTTTCCTTGGTTGCTCGTATCCCAGTCGGTACCACGTGGAGGTAGAAATAGGGCATTATGCCTTGAACCACACTGGGCTCTATTTTAATCTAACTAGTACGGGTGAACTGTTAAAAAACACTGCCCAGCCGTTTACCAAATCTGGCTCTCCTCAATAACGAATCAGTGTTGCTGAAAGAGCTTGGCGTTGACGGTGTGTTCAAGATATTCAGTACATCTTCGGAGATTCTATCCCTAAGTGATTTGTTTCTGCTTTTACGATACTATTTTAAGAGTTATTAAAAAGCATATATAAACTCTTTTTTCTCTTTTTTAAAATGACATACATGAAAACTAGCCCCCCCTAGAAATTTCCCTTAGTTGCGCCCATGGATTGGTTTTATCGAAATGACATCATCCTCGACTTTTGGCTTCTGTACATCGTCTTAATTCTGAATAAATTCATGTTGGGTGGTGTTCGCGCCAAAACTCCCGCCTGAGCTGGGCATGATTGTCGTCCGTGAGTGCCCAACTGAGGCCCAAGCGACGCCGATCTGCGCGCGTTTATTTGCGGCTTTGTTAGCCGCTCAACAATGCTGCCCACTGCCCGGCAGCATTCACACTGATGCTCACCAAATTTTTTTCTTGCATATTATAGCATTTTTCTCAGCTTTCCAATGCTGGTCTCAGATCGAAAATCGGTAGTTGCGAACACGCTCAAAATTGCATTTTTCTGATATAATCCAAGATGGCGGCCAAATTCAAGATGGCGGCCTAAATTCTGATCACTTAAAATGAAAGCCCTATTATTCCTCTTTACAGAAAAGTGCTACTTGTAGTACTTTACATCACGAATTCTAGAGATATAGCTCAAATAATACATCAAGAATTGCTGAAATTTCTGAATTGCTGAAGCCCCTTGGTGGCCAAGGGGTCAACAAATTCGATCAAACAGAAATGGCATTATCATTTTTTCTTTATTTCTAATAACTATGTGCATTTATATCATATTTGAAAGACCTTGTGCACCTAGTGGCCTAGTTTCAGCGAGAATTGCTCATGTATAGATTACATCATCAATGTTTTAGAACCTAAAGAGTGAATATACATTTATTGGATTGAAGCGTTCATGTAAATTTATTTTCACAAATAATAAGTTTGAATGAGAAAGGCTAGGTCTGACCGCTAGGTGGTTTAATTTAGGTTTTTATAATTCATATTAGCACAACTCACTTCAAAAATATTTCACATCTTATACGTCCATCATCACTTTAAGTACCTTCACATTCTGAGAACGAACAGAACGGAATTACCCATATTGGATTGCATTTTGTGATTTGGGGATGTTTCACAGAAACTGGAAGTCGCCATTTCGGATTTCAAAATGACGTATGGAGTTCGGAAGTTTCGGAAGTATTGAAATGGTTGGCCAAATACCACTTTAGATTATTTCCCTGAAACCAGAAGTGTTATGTGGGGTCATCCCAGTTCCGAATAAACCACACTCGAATGATAGCCGGATATTCCTCAATCGTTCACAGTAAAACCTCTGTTCATGTAACTTTTAGAAGAAAGAAATCAAAGTAAGAAGAATTTAGCGTGACCATTCATGCTAAGTTCTCCTCTATAATCATATCTATAGAGATAACATGTGAATTTTTACAACGAAAATGTTTGTTGGTGTCCAAGGAACACGTCTGAGAAAAAGTTAAAGTTTAAAACCACATAACTACGTAGAAATTGAAAAAAAAAAAAGATTAAACCAATGCGGCCTTTCCTCCAGCCAAATGTCCCAAGATCTAGTTTTGGTAAAAGTAAAAACCTAAATTAATCCACCTAGCGGTCAGACCCAGCCTTTCTCATTCAACCTTATTATTTGTAAAAATAGATTCACATGAACGCTTCAATCCAATAAATGTATATTCACTCTTTAGGTTCTGAAATATGTATTGAGGTTGCAATCTTCTATACATATAAAAATGCAGTCCGGTCTGTCTGTCTGTCTGTCTGTCTCTTTGATCCATATAGGCTCGAAAACTACCGAACCGATCAACGTGAATGTTCGATAGCAAGCGAATCCCACAAGTAAGCACCGTTCCGTCACCTGTTATCTCGGGAGCCTTGCAGTGTGCCCGGCCACTTCCTCCTCAGTGGCTTGCGATTGACGCGGAAATATATAGGCTCGCCGGCCTCAGCATGCAGACAATTAACCAATTAAAACACGCGCGTGACACACATTTGGTACAAAACTAATACAGTTTATTTAACTTGAACACACAATTTTATTCCTAATCATAATTTATTCTTAACACTAACAAATTATATAGATGAAGAACATTCGTTGTTTTGCTTTCGTCTCGATTAGACGCAAATTGTTTATCTCCGTTTGAGTTCGCAAAATAACAATACACGAGTTATCGTACGGGTGTTTTTTTGTCGATTAGTTCTTGTGATGCGCGATAACAATAGGCTGTTATATATCGGCAGAAACATCTGCACACTGGTAGGGGCAGGCTACCCCGCCAGTGATTCGATACGCAGCTGATATATCAGCAAGAATAATTCTCCCGCACCGCTGTTACCCCGCTAGCAGCACGGACCATCATACGATCGAGCGAGTGGAAGTCAACTACAAGTGGCATCTACAAGGTCGCGTGTAGGACACGGCCACTGCGTCTCAACACGAAGCTGGAACGTCATTGTTTGTTCTGCGGAGACGCTCGATTAATTCTACTATCAGCCGTGAGGTCGTGACTTAGACGTTCGGTGACGTATTACCTTTAGAATTTTTACTATTATTATCAATATTATTACTATGTTATAATATTATTATTAATATTATTATTGATATTATTATTGTTATTATTAATATTATTACTATAATTATTATTATTATTATTATTACTATTGTTATTAGAATTAGTATTACTGTCTTTTTTTTATTTGATCCATTGTAGATTGAAAAATTGTTTTTAAAATTTAACATCAACTACTTGAACCACCCCCCCATATTCGAATATTTATCGTTTGTGTGCGGTAGAGCGTAACGCTCCCGCAAAATGGACGACATGCAGGTGCAACTTTTCCTGGAGGTGGAAACAAACGGGGAAGAAATTGAAATTTCTCCCATCAGCTCACCCCTACCTTCCCCTGTGCCCTCCCCTTTGCCAAGTCCTGTACCAAGAGTACCGGAAGTACGGGTAAAAGCTTACCCAGATGCCGCTGGCGGTCCCTACGTTGTTTTTTTCCGGCCCATAAAGAAGCCATTGAATATTATTCAAATTGGCAAAGACCTGGCAAAACATTTTTCGGCCGTAACCGAGATTACGAAGGTGAGGCCGAACAAACTGCGAGTTGTCGTGAGTAGCTTGAAGCAAGCAAACGAAATTGCTGGCTACGAGCTCTTCACGAGAGAGTATCGCGTGTACATCCCTGCCAAGGATGTAAAAATCGACGGTGTGGTTACCGAGGGGAATCTCACTGTCGATGACATTTTGCGTCATGGAGTTGGCTGTTTTAAAAACCCCTTGATGCAAAGTGTAAAGATACTGGATTGCAAGCAATTGCATTCAGTATCCATCGAAGAAGGGAAGAAGAAATTCCTCCCTTCGGATTCCTTCCGAGTAACATTCGCCGGATCCGCGCTGCCGAACTACGTCCGCTTGGACAGGGTTCGTCTACCTGTACGCCTGTTCGTACCGCGGGTCATGCATTGCCAAAACTGTAAGCAGTTAGGTCACACAGCCACCTACTGCTGCAACAAGGCACGCTGTAGCAAGTGCGGAAGCAATCATGCTGAGAACGCTTGCAGTGGGGATACTGAAAAGTGTCTTTATTGCGAGGGAACTCGGCATGACCTTCCGGCATGTCCTGCGTACAAACAGCGCGAGGAACGAGCGCTCTTTTGCAGAAATGCTTAAGAGGGCTGAGCCACCCTCGACAGGAAACATCTTTTCCTTTTTGCCAACCGATGAGGGTACATCTGACGATCCCGTCGAAGGGTGTTCCTATGCCTTGCCAGAGGGATCTAGGAAGAGGATAATGCTCAACTCTCCTAATCTTTCTCGTAAAGGTCGTAAGATAACCCCTAGCGGAATGACCAATAAGACAACACAAAAAGGAAGCGGTGAAGAAAAACCGAAGCAAGTACCCCCCGGTTTTAATTTCAAATCAAACCAGGAGTACCCACCGCTTCCTGGGGCACCAAAAACCCCTCGTGCACCCATTTCTCGATCAGAAGACATAAAAGAAACAGGGTTCATAAAATTCTCTGATATTGTGGACTGGATATTTAAAACATTCAACATACCAGATCCCCTTCAAAACATTCTTCTTGCCCTTCTCCCAACAGTGAAAACCTTTTTGAAGCAACTCACAGCAACTTGGCCCCTCATTTCAGCTATCGTATCTCTCGATGACTAATACGTTGAAAGAGGTAAGGAATTTTGTCACTGTGTTACAGTGGAACTGCAGAAGTATCATCCCCAAATTTGATTTATTTTCACATTTGATAAACACATACAATTGAGATGCGTTCGCGCTTTGTGATTTTTTTCTCAATTCAAATGACCAACTTAATTTCCACGATTTTAATATCATTCGTCGAGATCGAGACTCACACGGTGGAGGGGTACTTTTAGGGATCAAAAAGTGCTATTCTTTTTTCAGAATCGACCTCCCCTCGATCTCGAATATTGAAGTTGTTGCCATTCAAACGAATATGAATGGAAAAGACCTTTGCCTTGTTTCGTTATATATTCCCCCATCCGCGCGGATTGAACAGAAGCAACTCCTTGATATAGCAGAATTGCTTCCCGCACCTTTTTTGATTTTGGGAGATTTTAACTCTCACTGTTCGCTATGGGGGTCGCTGTACGACGACAACCGATCTTCTTTAATTTGTAACTTGATCGACGACTTCAATATGACACTTTTGAATACTGGGGAAGCGACACGTGTACCTAATCCTCCAGCACGTGAAAGCGTGCTTGACCTATCCCTCTGCTCGACATCACTTGCGTTAGATTGCCAGTGGAAAGTAATCAACGATCCCCACGGTAGTGATCATCTTCCAATCGTTATATCAATTGCTAATGGTTCAACTCCCCCGAACCCAATCAATATTTCCTACGACCTTACACGTAATATTGATTGGAAGCGTTATGAGTCTATTACAGCGGAATCTATCGAGACTCACGAGGAACTTCCTCCGGAGGAAGAATACGCGTTCTTAGCTGGCTTGATAATCGACGCCGCGACGCAAGCTCAGACGAAACCGATACCCGGGGTAACGATTAGACAACGCCCTCCCAACAAATGGTGGGACAAAGAGTGCTCTGAGCTGTACGCGCGAAGGTCCGCGGCGTATAAGGACTACCGGGAGTACGGCACTGTCAACCTACTACGAAAGTACGAGGCACTGGGCAGGCAGATGAAGAGCTTAGTAAAGGCGAAAAAACGCGGGTACTGGCGGCGGTTCGTAAACGTGTTGTCGAGGGAAACAGCGATGAGCACTCTTTGGGATACCGCCAGGCGCATGCGGAACCGTGACGTTTCGAATGAGAGTGAGGAGTATTCAGATCGCTGGATACTCGATTTTGCCAAATAGGTCTGTCCGGATTCTGTACCGGAACAGAAAACCTTTCGCGACGCGTTTATAGTAACTACGGAAGAGCCTCCATTTTCGATGTTGGAATTTTCAATGGCTCTCCTGTCGTGCAACAATAAGGCTCCAGGGTTAGATAGAATAAAATTCAACCTGTTGAAGAATCTACCCGACTCTGCAAAAAGACGCTTGTTGGACTTGTTCAACAAGTTTCTTGAGCTAAATATTGTTCCGCATGACTGGAGGGAGGTAAAAGTCATTGCTATTCGGAAACCCGGGAAACCTGCCTCTGATCACAATTCATATAGGCCGATTGCGATGCTCTCTTGCCTCCGGAAATTAATGGAGAAAATGATCCTCTTACGGTTAGACAAATGGGTCGAAACAAACGGTTTACTTTCAGATACTCAATTTGGCTTTCGCCGGGGCAAAGGGACGAACGATTGCCTAGCGTTGCTTTCTACTGAAATTGAACTCGCATTTGCTCGAAAAGAGCAAATGGCTTCTGCGTTCTTGGATATTAAGGGGGCTTTTGACTCTGTCTCTGTAGAAGTTTTAAGCGGGAACTTCATTCGCAGGGACTCACATGGCGATTCGACAACTTCCCGAATTAGTTACATGGGCCTTCCCCAGGGCTCATGTTTAAGTCCTCTCTTATATAATTTTTACGTCAATGACATCGATGAATGTCTTGCAAATTCATGCACGCTAAGGCAACTTGCAGACGATAGCGTTGTATCCATTACTGGTAGCGAGGCTAGCGATCTGCAAGGACCATTGCAAGATACCTTAGACAATTTGTCTGAATG
The DNA here is from genome assembly GCF_029784165.1 of Wyeomyia smithii. Lineage (NCBI taxonomy): Eukaryota > Metazoa > Arthropoda > Insecta > Diptera > Culicidae > Wyeomyia > Wyeomyia smithii. The sequence goes on from NC_073694.1 coordinate 119,279,088, forward strand.
GGCTCTTAAGCTGGGTATCGAATTCTCTCCGGAGAAAACTGAGTTGGTCGTTTTTTCTAGGAAGCATAACCCAGCTCAGCTGCAGCTCCTACTAACGGGTAAAACGATCTCTCAGGTTTTAGTCGCTAAATATCTCGGGGTCTGGTTCGACTCTAAATGCACCTAGGCTTGTCATATTAGGTATCTGACACGAAAATGCCAACAGAGGATTAATTTTCTTCGTACGATTACCGGAACCTGGTGGGGAGCCCACCCAGGAGACCTTCTAAGGCTTTACCAAACAACTATATTGTCAGTTCTTGAGTACGGCTGTTTCTGCTTTCGCTCCGCCGCGAACACGCACATTATAAAATTAGAGAGAATACAATATCGTTGTTTGCGTATTGCCTTGGGTTGCATGCAGTCGACCCATACGATGAGTCTTGAAGTGTTAGCGGGTATTCTTCCGTTGAAACATCGATTTTGGAATCTCTCTTACCGGTTGCTAATTCGATGCACAGTTATGAACCCATTAGTAATTGAAAATTTCGAGAGATTGGTCGACCTTCAATCTCAATCCAGATTTATGACTTTATATTTTGACTATATGGCTCAAGATATTAATCCTTCTTCATACGATTCCTCCAATGTCGCACTTTTAGATACTTCTAATAATGCTATATTCTTCGACACCACCATGAAACAAGACATTTCTGGTATCCCGGATCAATTGCGACCCCAAGAGATCCCTAAGGTTTTTTCGAATAAGTTTAAACATGTTAGTTATGATAAAAGGTTTTACACTGACGGATCTAATCTAGATGAGTCCACTGGCTTCGGTGTCTTCCACGAAAATTTTACCGCCTCCTACAAACTCGATGCTCCTGCTTCCGTGTACGTCGCAGAACTTGCTGCTATTCAGTACTCTCTTGGAATCATCGAAACCCTACCCACAGACCACTACTTCATCTTCACAGATAGTCCCAGTGCCATTGAGGCTCTGCGATCGATGAAGCCTGTGAAGCACACCCCGTATTTCCTGGGGAAAATACGGCGGTTTTTAAGTGCTTTAACAGATAAAAATTACCGGGTTACCTTAGCGTGGGTCCCTTCTCATTGCTCGATTCCGGGTAATGAAAAGGCTGACTCATTTGCTAAGGTGGGTGCTATTGATGGCGATATTTATGAAAGACCAATTGCTTATGATGAATTTTATAGCATTTTGCGTCAGAGAACAATCAACAGTTGGCAATCATCATGAAACTCAGATGAACTGGGACGGTGGCTACATTCCATTTTTCCTAAGGTATCGACGAAAGCATGGTTCAAGGGGTTGGATGTCGGTCGGGACTTCATTCGCGTGATGTTCCGACTTATGTCCAATCACTACACGTTAAACACGCATCTCTTTCGTATAGGGCTTGTAGACAGTAATCACTGCGTTTGTGGCGATGGCTACCATGACATCGAGCATGTTGTTTGGTCGTGTACCGAATACTGTGGTGTTAGGTCCGAGCTTATAGATTCCCTTCGGGCCCGAGGAAAACAACCGAACGTACCCGTTAGAGACATTCTGGGAAGCGGTGATCTCCAGTACATGACACAGCTATACTACTTTCTGAAAAACGCTGACATTAAAATTTAAAATTTTCTTTGTCTATTTGTCAGATTAAGGATACAAATATGCTATGCTTAAGACACGGAAACGAAGAGCCCGCATCTATGCTTACACAAATATTTTAAACCCACAACAAACAAGAATACAATTGCTCTACCAGTTGAAAAACAAAGTTCCAAAATAGTTTTAAGTCAAAATTGTATCTCCCCTCCTCTCACCTTAAATCCCCACTAGCTCGTAGTCGGCCGCGAGAATAAAGAAAAGGCCTCCCTCTTTTCCCTGCTAACGTAGAATTAATACGAATTGTACTTGGCTCAGTAAAACAGAAAATGTATCGTGCCGTGTCAAATAAACGAATTTAAACCTTAATAGATGAAGAAAAAAAAATAGATGACTAACAAATTAAAATAACAGAAAAGGGCTGAGCCCTGTCCGACCGCCTTCGATCGTGATTGCTTCGCAACTGAACTGCTCTCTGATGATCTGGATCTGTTGAGCTGCTGCTGCTTTTTTTATCGATACCGAAAATTAGGCGAGTACCGATCAAATCACTCCGACAGGTTACCAAGCCGCATGACAGTCGGCTGCGGCTGCGTACGTAGCTCCCTGGCGTGATCGTAGACATCCTCACCCACCCTGAAGTAGCATGCAACTTCTGAAAAATAAAAAAATATCCCCCTCGACGTACTGGATGGCTACCACTGGCAGTCAACTGTGAGGTTGGTGTCGTACTTCGTGTCAGTCTTCCTGGGCGGCTAGCAAACACAGCTTGACAACCGGCCTTGTCAAGTAGCCTGTTGACGTTTTTACCGTTGCCACTCGAGAAATTCCATCTGCTCCAGGATGTAATTGGTGAATTCGGCCCATTTTCCAATTTAAGGGCGGAAGATTCAAGTCAACAATCACCACCAGCTTCCCAGTTTTAAGTTCTACAGCCGGTTTCCAATTTTTGGTTCGTCCCTGCAGTTGTGAGAGATATTCCATACGCCACCGTTTCCAAAAATCCTGCAATTGTTGCTGTACAACTTGCCATCGATTGAGCCGATTTAGTTGAACCGTGAGATAATCAGGGTCTGGTATGGCATGCATGGGTCCGCCAATCAAAAAATGAGCTGTGGTCAACGGTTGTAGCTCACATGGATCATCTGATATCGCAGTTAAGGGTCGTGAGTTGAGGCATGCCTCCACCTGAGCCAAAAGAGTAGTGAAATCTTCAGCATGTACAGGATTCCCTCCAAAAACACGCAACAGATGAAATTTTGCCGATCGTACTGCTGCCTCCCATAAACCGCCAAAATGCGGTGCCCCTGGTGGATTAAAGTGCCAGTGTATGCCTTGATCTGCACACTCCCTTGTGACAGCATCACAATGGGCTGAATGCCTTAGTAAATCAAATAATTCCTGAATCTTGTTTTTAGCACCGACAAAATTAGTTCCATTATCGGAAAAAATCTCGATGCATCGGCCTCGTCGAGCGAAGAAGCGTCTCAAAGCCTGCAGAAAACGTTCTGTCGATAGATCCGAAACCAATTCTAAATGCACTGCCTTAGTGCACATGCAGACAAACAGTGCAACGTATGCCTCAATCGCAGTTTGCCGCCGCCCAGCCCTTAGATATACTGGGCCAAAATAATCAATTCCGGTCCTGGAAAACGGCCGCGAAACTGTAACTCTTGCCTTAGGTAGTTCTCCCATTTGTTGCTGTATGATTGTTGGCTTTGCTCTGAAGCACCGATGCCATTTTTGTACTACTCTCCTTGCGCTGTTTCTCCCTCCCAGCGGCCAGAAACGTAACCGAACCGTACTTAAGAGCAACTGTGGGCCGGCGTGTAATAATACCTGATGATAATGCCGCATGATAATTTCCGTCAACACATGCTTTGCCGGAAGAATAATAGGATGTTTCGTGTTGTATGCCACATCTGAGAAGTTAAATCGTCCACCCACCCGAAGTATTCCATCCTCTGTGATGATAGGGTTAAACCAACGCAACGGTGAACTGCGGTGAATCTGTTTTCCTGTAGACAGTGCTGCTATTTCCTTATGGAACGTTTCCTAGTGAACATGCCTAACTATGACCAACTCAGCTTGCTTCAACTCCTCCGTCGATAAAAACTCATTCTCCACTTTCTCCTTAGAGTGTAATGCAACTAACAACCGCCTCCAATAAGCCGCGCTCCTGATCATTGTTGTGTACGATGAAAATTTTGAAATGAACCAAACACTAAATGATTTCTCCTCTACAGTCGTGCACGCCACTGTGCTGCGTCGCTTTTCTGGTACGTCTGTCACCTTAACCGTTGGATCTTGAAAAAGCCACGATTCCACCCCTTCCTTCAGCCAACCCGGACCTTCCCACCACAGCTTATTTGACTGAATCGTATCCGGTTGTATTCCGCGGGATATTAGGTCTGCTGGGTTGCAACTACCTGGCACATGGTTCCATGTTTGGTTTTCTGTAATGCGTTGTATTTTTGCGACCTTATTCGCTACAAATGTAGTCCAAGTAGTGGAAATAGCGTTTATCCGGCTCAGCACACAGGTTGAGTCGGTCCAGAAATAAGCCCTGTAGGATCCATTAAATGCCTCTGCTGCCTTCTCGTACATTTGAGCTGCAAGTGAAGCACCACAGAGCTCTAAGCGTGGCAAAGATTGTACTCTTAAAGGCGCCACCTTAGATTTAGCCGTGAATAGACACACCGACGTTTTTCCCTGGCTATCCGTGCTGCGGATGTACATGCAGGCATCATAAGCCTTCTCTGTCGCATCGCAGAAGCAATGAATTTCAATCGCCTTCGCTCCTGGTATAATCACACAACGTGAAATACGCAAATCGTTCAATGACGCTAATCGCTTGTGGTACTCGCGCCATTCCTCACCCACCATGAACGGTACTGGTGCGTCCCAGTCCAACCGATTTCCATGCTCGTTTTGCAGACACCACAGACGTTGTAACGTTATCTTTGCAACTGTTATGGTTGCCCCCAGTATTCCCACAGGATCTTAAAGGCTCGCAATTGTGGAGAGAATTTTACGTTTCGTAAGAAATTGAATAAATTGAATTAAAATTTGAACTTATCCGTTTTCGGAAGCCATGACAAACCTAGGGTTTTTACCGTCTCATGCCGGATCCCAGAAAATCTCTTCGGAATTCGGAAGCGCTAAATTGTCCTGCGGTATGTCCTTCAAAACCTCCGAACAGTTGGATGCCCATTTTCGAAGCAAAAATCCCCCACTGGCCATTAATCCATTAAATTGATTCCGCAATTCCATCGCTGCTTCGAGACTGTCTGCCCCTGAAATGACGTCATCCATATAGAAGTCCTTAGAAATAGCCTGAGCTGCTAAAGGCTATCTCTCCCTTCCATCCTAGGCTAATTGTTTTAGCGTACGAGTCGCCAGAAACGGGGCCGGTTTCGTACCATACGTCACCGTTGTTAGTTCGTACGTTTCGATTTCTCCTGAATCGAATCTCCACAGTATGCTGTGCAGCGGTGCATCGGCAGGGTCCACCTTAATCCGCCGAAACATTTTTTCGACGTCTGCCACTACCATCACCTGACGAGTGCGGCTGCGAAGGACAATTGTCCGAAGATCTTGTTGAACGACTGGCCCAGTGAGTAAGGTGTCGTTTAGATATGTTCCGCTAGAAGTTTTGCACGAAGCGTCGAAAACCACCCTAACCTTCGTGGTTGTGCTAGCTTCTTTCACCACCGGATGGTGCGGTAAATAGCATCGCCTTGGTTCGTTTGACAGGCTATGCTCGACCCTTCGCATGTGGCCTAGCCTTATATACTCCGCCAGAAAATTATGATACTGTTGTCGTAAGCCGTCGTCTCTTGCCAATCTCCTTTCAAGCCCTTGCAATCGTTTTATCGCTATCTCTCTTGAATCTCCTAGATCCGAAAATTTAGCCTCGTTTTTTCGGAAGTGCCACCGTGTATCGACCATCCGTGCCCCTACAAACCGTGCGCCCAAAATGCTCCTCGCATCGCGCTTCCTCTGGAGAATAATTGTCAACGACTCCTACTTCCTCGCAGGACCAAAACCGTGACAAAAGTATTTCCAAATTGTTCGATACCGCCATGTTGCAAATAGTGATTGCTGGTGATGCTGATAACTCCGTTATCTCGCCTGACACTATCCATCCGAATACCGTTTCCGTTAAGTGTGGTAAACCGTCACCGAGAGCGATTTCCCCTCCAGCTTGGAATGGGCTGAAGAAGGCTTAAATTCCTAAGATAAGATCTACTCCAGACGACTTGAAGAAGGCCGGATCCGCTAGCTCTATGCCTTCTGGGATTTCCCATCCCGTTGTGTGAACTGATGTTGTGGGTAAATCTACCGTCACCCTTGGTAATATAAAAAAACTCAATGGTTTGCTGTACGACGAAACTCGAGATCTGATTATCGCTCGTACCCGCTGCTTCGCCCTTGCCGCAGACTGACCAATGCCTAAAACCGAAACGTCGACCCTTTCTCTATGCACCTTTAACCGCTGACTTAATTTTTCCGTCATGAAATTGCATTCTGACCCAGAGTCCAGTAATGCGCGAGCCGGGTAACGCGAGCCCATATCATCCTCGACTAATATGACTGCAGTTGCAAGTAGTACGTTTGTGGGCTTACCGTATGCCACGTTAGAGCAAATCGTGCTCTTTGATGTTGCGTCCGCTGCACCTTGATCCGTAGCCTGACCCTCCTTATTGTCAGTAGAAAAATTAGTATCCTTATAACGAGGCATACCTCTATTTTGTTCGCCTTTGAAACACAGCATTGAGTGGTGTCGACCCTTACATTTTCGACACGTGTACCTTGAGGAGCATTCTCTTGCTTGATGCCCTCGTCTCAAACAATTCCTGCAAAGTGAATGGCTGCGAAGTAGAGATTCTCTGCTTGAGACCGTCATTCGCTGAAATGTTCCGCATAGATGCAGTAAATGGGTTTCCGAGCATGCAGGGCATTTACCACCAGATGACTGTACCGCATTATGTGTAGTCCGTCATGTTGACCCAAATCTGTACGCATTTCCGATGCTTTCGATGGCAGTGACTCTAAGACTCTAATTCGGCGTAGCAAAAACTCTGTTAAATCCTTTAAGCTGTCCTTTTCGTTGTTTGACGAGAACTCCTCCCAGCCACGTCGCGTATTGGGATCTAATCTAGAGCTCAGAAGATTAACTAGGAGGAGATCCTTATAATCTGCTGGCTGAAATGTCTGATCCAAAGTTTGGATACTTCTCTCGAACCCTTCGAGAAGGCTTTGAAGGTCAGAGATAGATTCCTTTCCTAGCGTAGGTAAGCTGACGAGAGATTGGACCTGCTTCCTTTTCAATAGTTTACTATTGTTGTAACGTTTCGTCAAAGTGTCCCATGCAATCTGATAGTTCGGTTTAGTTATCTTTAGCGGATCGATCAATGCCTTAGCCTCTCCTCCAAGACAACCTTTTAAATAGTGAAACTTTTCCACTTCCGGCAAATCAGGTTTCCAATGTATGAGCGAACGAAACAAATCTCTAAAGCTTAACCAGTCGTCTATGTTCCCATCAAATTGCTGTAGCTTGATTTGCGGTAAACGGACATGGTCCATACCACCCTGAATTGTTTTTTCACCTAGCCGTACCGATTGATCAACAGTGGATACCTCCTGAAATTCCTTCGCCCTATCCAGCAAAAGCGATTTGACATCGTAAAATCGATTCTCTAATTCGGCACGCTCCTTCGAAAACGCTTCATTTTCAGTAAAATCGTCGTGAGCCTCGATCTCATAGATAGAAACGCTAATTTTCTCCCACAAATCATCCAGACGCTCAAGCCACACAGTTATTTGACTGGCAGTGGTGTCCTCCGGAAAGCATTCAACAAATCGCGAAATGTTATTGAACGACGTTAGTTGTCCCTTAAGCTTGGTATATAACGACTTCAACGCAGGGGCCTTTTTGCTAGATCCAGATAATGCCGCTGGTGACATGATGCCTGAAGTAGGGTTGATTTATCGAAATGAAACACCGTTGCGACAATCGACGACAATTCCTCAGGGCAGGGTAGATTTCAGCATCAAAAGTGAAAGAAATGGCGATGTAGTATCCAATGGCCTGCTTCGGCCGAACATATACTATGCGCTTTACCTTTGCAACTAATAACTGCGCTGAATAGCCAATAAAATGGGGATACCAGCACTGCATCGACACACACCGCCTCTCGTATATACTCAGCGTACACCACTCAGTTGAATTAGGAAAAAATAAGGGATGTAGTATCGACAAGCGTCCTGCCACGGCAGGGCATATACCGTCTTGTCTCACCTGCGCAAAAACGACTGCTCAATCAAGCGATTGTGTAGTAGACCAACCAACGAATAAGATGAGAAGAAGTTCACGCCTAGCAGCAACTGTGAGGCTCCAAGGCACTCATGTGTTATAGGGATACCAGCGCAAAAGAAGTGGTACAGTATTCATCGGAAAGAGGTGAAGTTTATTGTGTAGAATCCGTACAAAACCCAGCTACGGCTGGACATATATTATTGTGTAAATTTACCTGCCAAAAAATATGGCACCGCTACCGTGTCCAGTCCGTAGATACCGCAACGCTGCACCGATGTTCCTATTGCCGTTCCAGCACGCCGACCGATGCAACCGTGAAAATTATTTCCGAATTTTCAGCCAAAATAGCGATCATCGAAGCCACGATGTATCCACTAGCAACGGTAGAGCTAGTAAAATTTCCTCCAGAGTGTATCACGATAAAATAATTGTCGAAATTTGTGTGTTAGAATTATGTAGACCGATGCTTCGGCTGCACATATACCGGTTCTACTAACCTCACGGAAAAGTAGAATAATCGTCCAGATTATTCTACGAAATCCAAAGCGCCTTGATTCCAGAGTTGTATCCGCTCCCAGTTGGTTCGTAGCAAATGGTCACTGATGGCCAAGCCGTACAAGCGATGAAGACAATGGTGTGCACCTCAACAATAGGGTTGGTCATCCAATGGCTATAATAGAGTCCTTTGTGCTTATTGTGGGTTGATTGTTCCGAAGACAATGAGCCGACGCCGCGTTCCTTCCAGCAGCAATGGCGTCCTGGGTCTTCGAAGTCCGACCACCACCGGAAAATCCGGTTCGAAGGACCAGCTGTTCGATAGCAAGCGAATCCCACAAGTAAGCACCGTTCCGTCACCTGTTATCTCGGGAGCCTTGCAGTGTGCCCGGCCACTTCCTCCTCAGTGGCTTGCGATTGACGCGGAAATATATAGGCTCGCCGGCCTCAGCATGCAGACAATGAACCAATTAAAACACGCGCGTGACACACATTTGGTACAAAACTAATACAGTTTATTTAACTTAAACACACAATTTTATTCCTAATCATAATTTAATCTTAACACTAACAAATTAAAATAAGAGATAAGGGCTGAGCCCTTTCCGACCGCCTTCGATCGTGATCGCTTCGCAACTGAACTGCTCTCTGATGATCTGGATCTGTTGAGCTGCTGCTGCTATCCTTATCGATACCGAGAATTAGGCGAGTACCGATCAATTAACTCCGACAGGTTACCAAGCCGCATGACAGTCGGCCGCGGCTGCGTACGTAGCTCCCTGGCGTGATCGTAGACAGTGAAAATTTGTATATAGGGGTTTTTGGTGCCGATAAAGGTTCCTATGATAGTTTGAGACCTCTCCCTCTTCTGGAAGGGAGGGGTCCCATACAAATGAAACATAAATTTCTGCACAACTCAAGAACAAACCAAGCAAGTGTAACCGAATTTGGCATATGGATGTTTTAAAGGGTAACAAATATGTCCATGATAGTTGGACGCCCCTCCCTTTTCTGGAAGGGAGGGGTTCCATACAAATGAAACACAAATTTCTGCACATCTCGAGAACTAACCATTTAAATGGAACCAAATTTGGCAGGTGAATATTTTTAGAGGTAACAAAATGTGCATAATGATTCGACACCCCTCCCTTTTCTATAAGGGAGGGTCCCATATAAATGAAACACAAATTTCGCACAGCTCAAGAACCAATCAAAAAAATACAACCAAATTTGGTACGAGAATATTTTTAGAGGCAACAAATATGTCCAGAATGATTCGACGCCCCTCCCTCTTCTGGAAGCACATGTTTCTGCACAATTTTCTGCACATCTCGCGAACTAATCAACTAAATGGAACCATATTTGACAGGTGAATGTTTTTAGTGGTAACAAATATGTTCCATAATCGACCTCAGGCAACATTTTGGATTGTAAGATGGCAACATTCGATTTCTGGAAAACAGCCAAATATGGACGATTTCCACCCAATATAATAATATTCGGATCTAGAATGATACACAGGAGCTCAAATCGACCACAGATACCATTTTGAATTCTAAGATGGCGACTTCCGGTTTCTGAAAAAACAGCTGAAAATGACCAAATACCACCCAATATGAGTATCTCCGGAGCCAGAATATTGCAAGAAGCTAAAAATTGACTTCAGACACCATTATGAATTGAAGGATGGCTGGAAAACAGCCAAAAATGGCCGATTTCCACCTAACATGAGTATCTCCGGATCTAGAATGATACACAGAAGCTGAAATCGACCACAGACCCCAATTTGGATTCTAGTTTGGCGATTTCTGGTTCCTGGGAAACAGCTGAAAATGATCGAATAACACCCAATATGGGTGTTTCTTCAACCAGAATGACTTAGAGGCCAGAAATTATCTTGAATACCATTTTGAAATCCAAGATGGCGATTTCCAGTTTGTGAAAAACAGTCTAAAATAACCAAATACCATCCAATATGAGTATCTCTGGAACCAGAATGATGCAATGAGCTAACAATTGACCTCAGGCACCATTTTGAATTGCTAAATGGCAACTTTCAGGAAACAGTCGAAAATGACCGAATAATACTCAATATGGATATTTCCGTAATCGAGATGATGCATAGAAACCAAACATTGACCCTGGACACCATTTTGAATTTAAAGACGACCTTTTTTAGTTTCTGGAAAACAACCAAAATAACTAAATACCTCCCAATATGGGTATTTCCGGTGTTAGATTGTTGCCAGAAAATCTGCTGAAAATGACCTAATACTACCCAATATGGATAAATTCAGAATTGAGGCGATGTACAGAAGCCAAAATGACAACATCCTCGTCATTTCGATAAAACCAATCATTTCAAACGATTTGTTATTTGACTTTGATCAAATCCTATGGCCGATTCGTCGTGCATTTGCAGACTTTAAACACATCGCAAGGAATCAATGAATTCGAAACGTTCAAATAGTACGACATTACATTTTAATTATGTTGAGGCCATATATATCGATCAAAGCAGGTATAGTTTTCAATAGCCTCTGAATTTCTTTTCTTTCCATAACTTTTGAGCCACATATCAAATTGTTATGAAGTTTGTTATTTGTAAGTTTGAGAGATGACTCGTTTGTATGACATTAGTTATGGTCAAATAAGTCATTTAATCTTTGAGATAATAGACTTTCGTTGTTTTATTAAAAATTTAATACATAACGGTTGCTTAAGTTCGATTATAATCAATTTAAATGAGAACGTATAGAGCAGCCAACTTTGAAACCACGTGTTCAATCATTATTCATCAGTTAACCTTTAACTAGCCCGCTCATCTGATGATAATATGGATCAATTCGGTTGTGTAGTTTCTGAAATAATGGAGTTTCGTGATTTTCACATTTCGGTACATTACATACGAAGTTACAGTTCGATTACAGTAAAATTCAGTAGGATGTTATGAGGCAGCTAGACTTATTAATTGACACTAATTTTGTGGAAATGGGGTCAGCCATCTCTGAGAAAAGTGAGTGAGTCCAAGTAGTCTTCGGAATATGTTCCTTTTCATAGCTGGATTTCACATTTTTAAACATAACAGGCAAAGTAATAGTCCGATTGCAAAACAAATCAATAGGGTCTTATGGGGCAACTAGACCTTTCATTTGACACTGATTTTATGAAAATCGGTCTAGCCATCTTTGAGAAACATGAGTTAGATTAAACAGTCTTCAGAACACGTTTCTTTCCATAACTTTTGAACCACAAGTCCAATCTTTATAAAATTTAAAACTTAACAGTAAGTTCATTTGAAACCAATTTTGTTCAAATCGGTTGTGTAGTTGAGATAATGATGTTTCATGATTTTTACATCCGATTACAATAAAATTGAATAGGGTCTTATGGGACAACAAGATCAGTTGCAATTGATTTCATGAAAATCGGTCCAGCCATCTCTGAGAAAAGTGAGTTAGAATAAAAATCTGCACATACAGACACACACGCACACACACACACACATACAGAAAATGCTCAGTTCGTCGAGCTGAGTCAAGTGATATATGCCATTCGGCCCTTTGGAGCACTTTTATATCTTCGGTTTTGCAAGTGATTGCTATACCTTTCTAGGAAAAAGGCAAAAAGTATTTTAAATCCCGTAATGTGTTACTATTCACAAAGCTACGAAAGTATCAGAAATGTAATTCTTATCTGCTCGACTCGCACCAAATTTGAACATAAATTCTTCCGCAAGAAAATATTTGCAGATGTTGAAGGAACAACGAACATTTTATCGAAAAAAAAAATTATTTTACAGGTGAATTGAGCTCATGCTCAAAAAGTCAAAATTTTGCATGTATTATATGTAAAATATATATAAATTTCAAAAAAAAGTATTTTAATGTGTTTTTCTGTATGCAGAAAGTCATCTTGAAACATACGTAGTTTTAAAAGTAATATCTCAAATTTTAGCAATAAGATACGTCTATTGTTTTTCCTCAAATGTCTTCCCTGAACATTAACAATCATTGCAATAAAGAACAATTACATATCATAGCTTTGAATTTCGATTTAGAGGCAAATTGAGTTCAAATATTCATGATTTTGCTTGTTTAACATAGTGTTGTAAATAATAACTCAATTTTCAGTAATCAAAAATCTGTTATTTTAGCTTAGCTTAGCTTGACTGACTGCACATATCAATGGTTGCACTCCGTGATTGATCCGAATCAGTAAAATTGTACAGTGAATCAACTGAATGGGGTTGGGAATGACCGACCATTCTCATTGTACAAGTTTTAGTGACTCAATACTTTAAAGGATCAATAACGACGCCGGCCACGTCCTTGCAATCAGGTGGGAAGAGGTAAGGGATGTTAGTGTGACCCTTGCTATTTGGAGACCGTGTTTACCTCTGCATCTCCACAAAGGCTACAGGAAGGAGGTTTTTGTTAGTAGGGGAGGGCTCGTTGGATCAGGATTCACTTTGATAAGTGATGCGATCATACATATAACTCCTATCCGTCTCTATTTAGCTATTTCCGGTTTGTTCTACAGTCAGCCGGCTAACTAGAGAAACACAATTAGCTTATTTATATCTGGTACCGGTTTAGACCAAGAGACATTACCAATGCCTTTGGGGCCACGCACAGGTGTGCATGGTTTATTTCAATGGAGCACAAAATTGACCGATTTTTACAATATAATGTTATTGGAGCCACGCATATACGACTACACGATGTGAATCTGATTTAAACCAATGAACCATAAGAAGGCCAATCACGAGTATCAGAAACGCAGAAACACACGTCGATAAACGCGGCTCTTTCAAAGGTATACTTTGCGTAGCCATTAGATTATTCACGATATTCATAAACCGAACGAAACCTACTCCGATTGGCGACACGCTTATATCAAAGCAATTGATGAACAATCTCCGGATAAACGGACAGCCCGAGACCGAGTTTATTTCTGAATCTCTACTACCGCGGCGGAAAGAATGGTTTGTGTTGTCATGTCTTCGCGATATTTAACGGAATCGAACACCGCTGCGCACGGTGCTCGCTCATTACAGAATATCTTTCTTGTCAAACACCGCGATCCTATGTGAATGACACCTCTCGAAAATCATATACAACCCGAAGCATCTAAGTATTTATGTAAGTGACTAATAATCCTGATTAGCTTCAAGAAAGCAAGCGCACTTCGGCAGAGGCGGTCCTTTATAAGATTTACATCGCGTAGCTATTAAATTAATCTCGATATTTATCGACCAGACGAAACCTATTCCGGTTTGCAACGTGGTTAAATAAAACCGACGAACGAGCAGTCTCCGACTAAACAGTCAACGTGAGACATGAATAAATAAGACACATCGGGAAGTCACTACACTCTGAAAACCCTTGGATGTGCTTAACTAACCCGAGACGCGTTTACACCGGAGCGTTATGCACGGCAGCACTATTCCCTTCTACCGACGCAGACGCGCGGGGTCACGATGTTTCGCACCAGTTCTCTCTTTTAATGAATAAACTAAAATACCTACTGAGCATAGAAACTGGCAAAGTTTCATGCCTCCAAAGCCTAAAAACTAGGAAAAATGCAAATATGCATATCAAACAAAACAAAGTGCTAAGTTTATTAACAAAATGCAAAAACAATCGCAATCAAAATTTAGTTGTCGTGGACCATCGTCAGCCCGACCAAAACGGTTACAGTATACTTAAATAAAAATTGTTTATGTGTATTACAATTGCCCAAAAGCTAGGAAAGTCATAAAATAAAAGCATAGAACTAAGTAAAATGTCTGTAACCGACCAGTTAGGGCATGGTAGGCGATAGGATCAAATACTTGTCGAGCGCGAAATTACATTTTCAAACAATTTTTAAACTATATTGTAAAACTGCCTATTTTGTCTTGTAAGAGTGTCATGCATTTATAGCTCATTTTTCAAAAGCCAAACTAATCATAAAACGAGCCCAACAAAAGTCATCAGATTGAAGTTAAGATCGTAGTCTTTTTATTAATCAATCTGCATAGCTGGCAACCTCGGGTCGCTCGTCTACACCACGCTTCAAAACACAGTTAATTATTTTTCCTCATAAGCCAAGAGTTTCATTTCTCAAACCCACCCATAACCACGTTATTAAGATGAACGGTGTGGTCTTAAATTGGTCTGATCAAGTTAAATACTTAGGGCTAATTTATGATAAGAATTTTACTTTCAAGGAGCACATTGAAAATATCCAGTCAAAGTGCAATAAGTATATCAAATGTTTATATCCTCTTATCAACAGGAATTCTAGACTTTGTCTCAAGAATAAACTGTTAATTTACAAACAAATTTTTAGGCCAGCAATGTTATATGTAGTTCCCATCTGTACAAGTTGTTGTACAACCAGGAAGAAGACACTTCAAAGGATTCAGAATAAACTTTTGAAAATGATTTTGAAGCGTCCTCCCTGGTTTAGCACGAACGAGCTATATAGGCTCACTAGAAACATTAGAAAATATGTCAAGCCAAATTATCAACAAATTCCGACAAAAATCGTTGCAATCCTCAATTGCAACGATTAGCTCACTTTATAGTCAGTAAGATAGTTTTAAGTTTATTTTAAGTTTTGTTTCATTCCTTTTTTTTTTTTTGACAAGTAGGTTCAATAATTTTCCTACAATTAAATTAACTTAACTGCGAAAGCTAATAACATTCAATAATATAAAAAAGCGTACAAAGATATATATATATATATATATATATATATACGATATATATATAATAGTGTTAATGTCACCATTTGTGGCAGAACACACAATACTAATTCTGAATAGATATTAGTACATAAAAAAAACTTTACAAACATTCCCCCCTATTAAAAAAAAAATTGAACCAAACAATCGAACGAAGAAAAAAAAAAGAGTACGATTACATCAGATTTGCACACACAAGCAAACGAAAGCTATGCAGAGTGTTAAACTGCTAGACTTCGGCTAAACTGCATGTATTAATTATTGGTCTTGTGTGAGTCAACATGTTCAATGATTTATGGCACAATTCGGCATCACTGATTATAGCAAAAAAAAATCCAATAAGATTTCGTTCAGTTGGAATATTTTCACTTTGTGGTGGGAAATGACAAGACGAATATGAGTGTAAGTAAACAACATTGAATGGATAAAAAGGAATACTTAGCTTTTGGGCTTTTCAGATGTTCAGCTGAGAATACTATTTCTCAAGACGAGAAACACTTATGAAATATTTTTTCTTTGGTATAGAACGGTTTTTTTTCTTGACACCGTCCTCAAAAATCTGTTATTTTTACTCAAAATTCTTTCTGAACATAAACAAACATTTTAAAGTAAAAAATCTTATATCATAGCTTTGGATTTGGAATTAGAGACAAAGTGAGCTAAAATATTCATGACATTGTATGTTTTACTTAGTTTTGTGAATAACATCTCTATTTTCAGTCATTAGATACCTATTATTTATTCTCGAATGTCATTCTTGAATATCAACGAACATTTTATTGAAAAAAATCACGTGTCATCGCTTTGAATTCTGATTTAGGGACAAATTGAGCCTAAAAAATTATGGTTTTGCATTTTGATGATGATGATGGTCCCACCTCTTACCCCTACAAAGGTTTGAGAAAGACGATTTATCTACAAGATAATTATTATAAAACAATTAAACCAGATAAGCAAACAAGACGAACTGGTTTTCATCACAGATATAAATTTCTTCACAATCGATCCAATGCTTTGCAGCGATTCAAATAGAAGAAATATTCGTCAAAAATCAAGTAATTCTTCGACAACGCGTTGTCGGTATCAATTTATTTGCAACTGTCAGCCAAAGACATTAATTGCATCTGAGTTAAGCCAACATCCAGTGTAATCATCCACAAAGTCGATACAATCCCGACGAGGCCATTCCTGCCGTGATCAGCAAGCAAAGCACAAGTCCAGCTGTCAACTTCGATGTGATTTATAAGAGAGCGAATTGTATACATTTATTCCTTTAAAGAACAATTAATTTTATGAAGCACTAGTTAAAAAATGTGGTGTTCTAATTTCTCCCGCATTTCTTGTGTTATATCTATGGATGTCACGATTCGATCACACAAATATCGGGGCAGCAATCCATTAGCTACTTTAAAAATGAACACCATTGCCAGAAAAACAATTCGTTGCTTCACCGATAGCCATTGCAAAGCGTCAAGCATCAAGGACGAGGAAGTGTATCTATTGCATCTCAAAATCAACCGCATTATTTTATTTTGCAAACGCTGCAATCTCGATATTTGTGTTTCATTTGCCAAAAATAAAATGGAAGTGCAAAAGTCTAAATGAGGAGAGACATGTTTCGTGTGGTTTTGTGGAAAATATTTAAATTTCAAATAATCAGATACCGTCTGCCGGGGTGAGATTAAGCCACGAGGGTGAGATTGAGGCTAAACGGGAAATGTTCGTATGTTAAATTACTTGAAATTTCTAGAACCTAATACCTCAAATTCAATACTTTATGAAACGTGACATATTTTTCCACAACTTCAAATGAAATATAGATAATATCAGTGAACTGTTTCACTTAAATAATGTTTCAAAGTACAGGGTTAAAAACATGCGCAAATAACGTTATCCAAAAATGTCTCAGGCAAACCAACCCGATCAAGAAATCAAATCAACTTACTGCCAGGCCCTTTAATCTTCACCTTCATGAGTGCATCGTCAAGAGACGATGACGTAACTCAACTTCGTCTTCAACCCGACTTGATATCAACTTCGTTTTGTTTCGCTCTCCCTCTCACTGAGCACAATCGTCTTTCACTCGGTGCCTTTTGTTTCGTCGTTTCTTTTTCGGCGTATTTGTATCGTCGGTTCAGATTGAACTGCTAGAACTGAGGCTTCAAGGCAGCAACAAAGAAAGCAGATTCGAGCAAATTTTGCTTTAATTGACGATTTAAAATTTATCGTCAACTGCATGATGACGATAAACCGAAGCAAGTTATTTTCTTCGTTTTGACCTGTGAGGTAAGGACAAGCATGTTGGGTGCTGTGATTGATGTGTTTGGTTGCAGGCTTTGCAAATCGTTGCGTGGAACATTTTACACACATTATACATTACACATTACACATTATACATTATATGTTACACGTTACATATTACATGTCTTATTGCACGTGTTATTTACATTACGTCCCGTCCCGTTTATATTTAAATCATATGTAATCCGTTACAAATCGCATAAATCAGCTCTAATGCATAATTTTCCTAGCCCTTATTCCTGCTCCTTTATGTCTGAGGCCATGGAAACACTGGCGCGGTCTGCGCTGTGAAGGGGACTCGCCCTATCGCTGGTTAATGTTCAGCTCAACTTAGGGCTGTACATTAACCCACGGCAAGGCGAACCGTCTCCGCAACGCAAATCGCGCCAGTATGTAAACGGCCTAAGACGCAGCAACAGCATCAACGCTTTGTTTGTCCGAAGTAATTTACCCTCATCCGTCCAAGTGACGATTTCATTGAAGCTGACTATAGTCGCTTCAGTTCGATAATGAAGACGACGACGACGACGATTGTAGAAATTCATTTTAGGCAATATTTTCGTCAGTTGAAGTTGTTTTTAACTTCATCCGAAAGACGGAAGGCAAAGCAGAACGCAAAAGATTACACATGCAACAGTCGTATGGAATATTAAGAGTGTTCATCTTCTCTTCGGCAAGCACCAGCCGAACTGAGTTTACGAAGTTTCAGTAGCAGCGAGTGAGACGAAGGGGTTGCGTCGTCTCCTTTTGGTGCCTCATTCGACGATGGTAAGGCCTGTTCGTGGCGTGCTGAGATACGGGAACACAATAGTAGAGGGTGATTCGACTTTGGTTTAGAACTAGTTATACCTTTCCCAGTAGTTTAATTGGCTAAATCACCTTGCTGGAGACAACGGAGATTGCGGGTTCGAGTCCCGTCCGGACGTGGGAAAAAATTTTCTAAGCCTAGAAGTCACAACTTCTATTCCCGTTCGTTTTCGCATCCTCGAAAACTGCATACATTGCCCGCTTTACATAAGGTTGTTTGTTACGTTACTTGTATTGAATATGTTAAAAATTTTCTGCAAAAGAGAAGTTGAAGTGCTACCGAATTTTAGTTTGTACATACAGCACTAAACAGGAATGAAACAAACACTATACAACGCAAACTAGTTTCAACAGTCAGAGTGCATGCAGGTTAAAATAACAATTTTTTATAATAATTTTCGAATCTTGCGGTTTGACAAGGCTTGACAATTTTTCAATAGTACAAAAGTTCATATAATAAAATTACAATTTTTTTCATTTGGGAGCAATCTTAGAAGATTTTCCAATCGATTGCTGCGAGATCGAAGGTAAGCCATCGAAAAGTAACCGATTTTTAGCATTTGAAATTGAATATATTATTCACTTTTTCCGGTTATAGTTTTTCATTTTACATCCCTATGTAGCCGAACTTCCTGAGAGACGTAGTTCTACGTCAAAAGTTGTAGTTGCAGCACTCAGTATATCTGGGAAGGTTATTCCGGTCACGCCACGACGAATGACGCAGCGCAAAACGTACGAACTTTCGTTGAACCGCCTTGATTCTCTTGATTCCGGTAATATGGCGCCCATAGAGTTCCCCAGGCGCGTTTGTATTAGTGCGATGTATTCGATTTTTCTTTGTTAGCTGTAAGAATTTTTTGTCACCTGTGAGAACTGTCATCTAAAAGAGAGAATAAAAAACTACCTAGTTTGATTCACACTCTCACAAATTTCAATATACAGTGTAAAGCGGGCCGTGTGTAGTGTTCGTGTGTTTTCGCTTGGAGAACTCTATAAGACGGCTGTGTACTAGCATTGTCCGATATCGTATCGATACTTACGGTATCGATACCTTGAGGCTAAAATACCAGCCCAATGACATCGCGCCATGTTTCAAAGGCGAACATTCCAACGTATGTGTAAACGAGATAGCATATCACCGCCACCTTTCATACACCTTTATCTGACAGCTGACAGTGGACACAAATGAGTTTGAGCCCAGGACATGAGTTCATTGTCATTCACTAATACTCGGTATAGGGATGCCAATGGCTCGTAAAATACCGTTATTTTTTATCGATGCGAGCAACTTCGATATCGAGCTGGGTCGATACTTTCGCCCCGATATTTTTTTGATACTGAAAAGAAACTATAAAATCGGAAAATATTGTTGATTGCTACAAATTGTCTAACGGAAAAGCCTTGTAGAAGTGCGCGGATATAATCCATCGCGTTAAAGTCTTCTACAAACAGTGCAGAAATTTGGTTTGTACTCTTTTTGTAAAAGACACCAACAGGATTGAATATACCCGCTCATTTCTGAGGCGGTTTTTCATGCCTCTTGCGAGAAAAATGCTGCCGCATTTGGTAATACTGTCTGTGAAGAGCAAAATTGTAAGCGCCGAGTTTTTGCAAAAAGGCAGGCAATAAAGAATAAGAAGCCAGGATTATCGTGCTGCCCTACACACTTTATTTATCTCGGCAAACTTCCCAACAACTGATGGAGCTCGGCGAATTTTTTAACAAATGTCAGCAATATATTTCGACGAACATTCAGCAAATATATCGATCTACCGTAAACCAGCAGGTATTAAATTTCGTTTGCCGAAGTTCTTAAAAATCCTGCCGAAAATTTGTAGAACATTTCACTGAATTTATCAGCTGTTGAGTTCTCGGCAATAAAATCTAAGTGTGTATATTTTAAATAAGGCCGCAGACGCGCGTATGCTATTGCATTGATTTGTGTGTGTGACATATAATTCTGTCACCACGCACCACGCAGGGATACAAAATATGCAGATTTGTCTTCAAAACGCAGATTTTTAGAGTCGGTGTGGAGATTTTTGTTGATTCGCAGATAATTTTATTTTTTCCAGAGTCTCTGCAGATTTTTGTTACAGTTTCTTTATAATTACGCAGAATTTCTAAACATCTGTTAAAAGTTCTGCTGACTTTTTCAAAAACACCTGGCATCTCCAATTTTCCGTATTAATGATCAAGAAAAAATGGTAGCTTTTCATAGACCTGTTTAAAGTAACAGGCAGAGTATCGATACAGCTGGTATCGATGCTCCGCCCTCGATATCAACCTGGCATTGATACCAACGAGGAAAAATTATTGATACTCGAGTATCGATATTTCTGCATTTTTTGCCAATGCGCATTTTTGACCATACTAAAGCACAATATAGAGCCTTCAAGCAGTACACATCCTGGAAGTATTTGCCAAATCGGAAGATGAATCCTAACTGAGATGATGCTTTCGAAACCACTTATGACACTTGATTTTTGAACGATAGTGAACGTTAGTCAGGAAGTACTCCCAGGTCTTTCACGGTGCTCTCGCGTTTTATAACACTATTGGAAATGATCCAATAGTTCGCTCGAAAAATTCCGATGAAGGTAGCAACAATTTTTTCAAAACCAGCTCAAACGCGATCAAGTTCGCGGCGACTATAAAAAGCTCTTGAAGTTGGCATTCACATTTCTTGGTTGTAAAGTGGCCCCTCAAGTTTCATTCAGGTTTATTTTGTTTTTCGATTTCGATGCACAAATGTTATTCAATGCCCTGATCAAGATATGAATTTTCTACGTGATTCTTTCGCATATGCCCAAAATTGATGAAGTCGTTTCAGACGCTGTAATATTTAAGTTCAGAATAAGCTGGATTGGTTTTTCTAGACTCAGATGTCCCGTTCGAAATCAAATGAAGAATAACCAGGCGATGAAAAGCGACAAATCTTTCAGTAGCTTTTGTCGAGAATCGCAAATCCTGAATAGTTACTAGTGTGTGCTCTGTGCCATCTCATTTAGTCAAAACCAATGCTTTCTTCTCGAGTTTTGCGCTTAATATTGATATTCTCGACTGTGATCCATAAAGAGAAAATTCGAACTGCATCAAACTTCTGTCAAAAATTCCTCGATGTAAAAGATTCCACAGACAGTTCAATTTTCACTCTCGATGTGATCGGACGTTTCATCCTGTGTTTTGTAATTAATCTATTATTCGGCTTGGCTATTGTTTTTATAGTTCATCGGTCGTTCAACTCTGAGCATCCAATCACCACCGGCGATTGCTAGTCAGAAATGTCTTAGTTCTAGTGTCACATCTGACGTTAAGGAGCCTAATCGCCCAAACCAGAAACATCCTAGAGCTAAAGAGGATTCCCAGAGTTCGACGAATTTGAATAAGCTTTCAATCATGGACGAACAAAACGCCACGTGTTCTAACCTCAATTTTGGTTACAACGTCCCCACCACCAACTCGTTCGGCACTTTTTCAAACAGTGATCCCAACACGCTTCCTAACACGCAAGCAAAACCCAAGAATGGGAAGGAGAATGTCCCAATGATTATTATTACCGAGACCAACATTCCCACTGTCCAGAGTATTGCCCTAAAAGCAGGAGTTTCAATGTTCAATGTCAAGCGCACTTCAACAGGAGTGAGTGTTGTCCAGGGGCTAGGAGTGGCTGTCAGATTACATTTAAAGCAAGCGTAACGAGAACCGCCGCCATGTTGAACCAACCAATGGTTCCTGGACGATTCTTTTCACGCGCAATCACGAGCAGGGGAGACTGGTAACCGTGGTTACATTTTCATATTGTTTATTTATGTTTCGGGTTTTTTCGCTAATTTTGATGTGATTTTTCATAGAATATACCGTGAATACTTATTATTGTAACGCTTATTGTGTGATGTTGTGAAAGATGAAGTGCATTATTCCGTCATGTGATAGTAACATATATTTTGCATGGATTAAAGGTGGAGTTTCAACACACAGGTGAATAGTACAGCTTGTATGACATGTAAGCCTTACTAATAGATTGACATTTAAGATTTCCAACTGATTACAACAGAAATCGTCGTTGGTGTCGAATTCTCTTCATTTCCGGACTGTCAAATCTGCCTGCTGCTGGGAGCAAAACAAGCGCAAGGATATGTTCTCGCCACTTCTGCGAATCAGATTTTTATTTAGTAAACGGCAAGCGTAAGCTGTTGCCGAGTGCAGTTCCGAGTTTGATGATTGCAGGCATCACCGAGTTGGACGTGCTCGATGACGAAGACATCACCGATTCGAATAATACCGACATAGACGACAACAATAATCATATCGGTCAGTTTTCTCCAGGGCTTTCGAAGCAGGTGGAAATGAAACAGACATCTCCGTTGTATGCTGACTCGCGAGATTGTGAACCAATTTTAAAAACAACCGAACACATCAAAGTTTCATCTTCGCCGTATTATCATAAACGGTAGGTTTATTAATAGAAAATATGAGTTCAAATTATTGATTATGAACATGAAATTATCATAGGTATCGTTTTTCTGGTGACCTAAAAAATTTGGACAAGATTTCTCACGAAGAAGCAATCCTTGCACTGTCAAATTTGCAGAAACAATTGAAAATTGGCAGCTGCGAGTCAATCGTTTAATGCAACGTAATGTGCGGTTGGAGAAAAAATTGAGAAAGTGCGAATCAAGGATCAACGAAATCAAGAGCGTAGGGTTGCTAACTGAGAATGGAGAGCTTAATGTTCAGGTAATTTTTCGATGTGAAAGATATTAAAACAGTTACATCAGCTTTGAGGTGATAATGATCATGTGATTTATAGATAGCTCTGCTTTTTTTGTCGTGTATTGTTACAACGAAAACTTAATGTAACTACATTTTTTCTTATCATTGATTTTTTCAGAAATACGAAAATAACATGCTACTCAAAGAGCTGCACGATGGTCGTAATGGCAAACCATAAAGTGAAACCGTACAAAGGTTTGCAACAACGTTACATTTTTATTAGGCGAAAGCCTATCGATATGTGAGAAAGGTGTTCGGAAACTCACTGCCATCCGAACGCACAATTACGGCATGGTTTCAGAGCATTGATGGGTCGCCTGGCATAACATCAGAAGCTCTGGTGGTGCTTCGAACCAAGGCCGATCAGATGAAAGCAAATGGGCACGAGCTACTGGTTAGTTTGTCATTTGACGAAGTCTCAATCCGACAACTGGTTGAATGGAACAGAAGTTCAAAAAAGTTTGAAGGGGTGGTAGATCTCGGTGGCTTAATTGAATCGAACTGTGTAGCCGACAGGATGCAACCTGCGAAAGAAGCGTTAGTTTTCATGGCTGCAGGAATACAGGAGACATGGAAAATTCCCGTCGCGAATTTCTTGATCTGTGGCTTGAATGCAGAACAAAAACGGAACCTTATCGAAAAAGTGCTCATATCGCTGCATAATGTTTCAGCCAAAAATGTTAGTGTAACGTTCGATGGCACCAAAACAAACTTTTCAACAATGAATGGGTTCGGGTGCAATCTACGTGTAAACAACAAACCTTTCATCACAAATTTTCAGCACCCCAGCAGTGATTACAAAGTATTGTGGTCTTGGATCCCTGTCACATGTTAAAGCTTGTCCGCAACGCATTTGCCGCAAAAGGGACCTTGATCACACCCAAAGGCCGGGTAAAATGGGAGTATTTAGTTAAACTCAACGAGTTGCAAAACTCACGTGCGGTTAAGCTTGCGCCG
The DNA here is from genome assembly GCF_029784165.1 of Wyeomyia smithii. Lineage (NCBI taxonomy): Eukaryota > Metazoa > Arthropoda > Insecta > Diptera > Culicidae > Wyeomyia > Wyeomyia smithii. The sequence goes on from NC_073694.1 coordinate 119,303,076, forward strand.
AAGTTTACCGATGAACACATGTTCATTTTGAGAATAAAAAAATGAAGGTGGATCTGGCAGCGCAAACCCTTAGTCAGAGTGTAGCGAATGCATTGAGAGTTTTACAGACAACGGACGTAAACTTTTGCGATGTGGATGCTACAACAGAGTTCATAATCGTATTCAACAATCTCTTCGACGTTATGAACGTCGTGTAGTAATTCAAATGTTTTTAAAACCCCTTTGAGCCAAGAAAATTTTGAAGTGGTTGAAGGCCTTTTCAAAAATGCTGAGCAGTACGTCCGGGATATGCGTTTTTCGGATGGTGAGCTAGTGATCAAATCAGTTAAAAACACTGGGTTCTTGGGATTCCTAGTAGGAATTTCGAGTTTTCGTGGTTTATACATGGAGTACGTCGAAAAACAGAAGGCTCTCTCAAACCTTCGTACATACCAATGCAGCCAAGATCATTGCGAGATGTTTTTTGCGGTCTTGCGCGCAACAGGTGGAAGCAATAATAATTTGAGTGCCGCTCATTTCAAGGCGGCATATAAAAGGCTGCTTAAGCAGAACGATGTTGCTTCCACCGACAAAGCTAACTGCTCAACAAATGTCACTGAAACTGAGCTGTTGTCGGTTGAGAAAAACAGATCGAAAAATAGTCCAAATCAACGGAATAATCTAAGATTGGATGATGCGGAGTCAGAAGCTGTGACTAGTAAACTAATTTCCAGACCTCTAAATTTAAACCAATTCATAAACGATGATATCTTCATGGAAAGCATTGCACGTGTGACGGCGCTGGTCCAAAAAGATGTACTCAAAAGTGTTACGTGTAAGGAATGTACTGCAGCAATCATAGAAGATGTAACATCAAAAAAACTGGATTATGTTAGTGAGAGTTTGGTAACCATTTGTCAAATAAGCGAACTTACGTTTAGGTTGCTAATAGCTGACAAGACCGACTTTAATGTCGCACGATATTATGAACTTTTAAAAGCATGTACTGTCGCTAGGATTAACAATCAATTCGCACACTTGTTCGGACAATTGTCCGATTGCAAAGATAATCTTCTTAGATTGATCGACGATTGTTACTACAACCATCGTATTACTGGCTACTGCAAAAACGTTCAACCGTTCAAGCCTTCGACACGAAATAAGCTCACTAAATTGATCTAAAGACGGGGCTTCCAGACATGACCGTTGATGAAGTCACTAATGCCCAAAAAGATGTCGAAGTGTTTCCAAAGGAGATCAGAAAAATGACGCTCAAGCAAAAACGGAACGAGGACCACGCTCTTTACCTGCTCTACTTCAACAAAGGAAACGTTCAGCTCAACACTCTCAGAAAATTCAAGTCAGTTTATCACTGCATAATCACGTGTGTGAATATTTGTGTTTGTATGTGAGTGCGTGTTTGTGTGTGGGGTTGTATGAAGCACAACGGACTTAAATTCATTTTTTTCCATTCACTTCACAGAACGTAACATTTAAATTAAATTAGAGCCACTAAGCCATACAAATAACATACTTAAGTCAATTTGGAGAGTTAATTCAGTGGTGAATTATCATAATTGTAATAACATCAACAATAATATTTAGGTATAAAATGATTTGGGCAAGTTTTTTGGATAAATTTCGGTGATATTGCATGAATCGAATACGGATTATTTTGAAATTTATCAACTAACACCCTAAAATCGAGATTTCTCGAGATCCGGTCGGTAGATTTTATTTTGAAATTAACCAGAGGTGTAAAATGACCTCAAGAATTGACCCTCATATTTGGATTTGATGGAATATTTTTTTTTATAATAACTGTCCAGTGGTGCGCCAAAAAGCAAGGTATTAAGGGGGGACCCTACTCTAGAAGGTCGAAAAATCATGAATTTTCATATTTTTTTGGCTGTCTAGAGTAAAGTGAAGTGTTTGGCTATTTTGGCTATTGATTAAGGTATATTTGAAGATGTATTTTCCATGTCGTGAATGTAAATATAGTGAGTATTACACTGTTGGCAGCTGGGAACGTGGATGCTCTCTCTAAATCAGTACCTAACTGGTGGTAAGTTTTTCTCAGCTTCTAGTAGACCGATCGGGCTGAAATTTTTTTCAGTATATAGAAACATATTATCTATCTTGTTACGTAGCCGTTTTTGAAAATTCCAAAAATTGCCAAAATGGCGGCCATTTTAGTAAAAAAATGGTTTTTTTTTCATGAAAAATCACTATTTAAAAAATCATAAAACATTGAAAAACTCAGATATCAAAAAACGGCTACGTAACAAGTTAGATAATCCATTTTTACATGTTAAAAAAAAAGTCAGCAAAATCGGTTCAGTAGATGCTGAGAAAAATTTACCACCAGTTGAAAAAACATGGTTTCGAGAAAAACACTGCCAATAGCGTAATACTCACTATATTGCACCCACGGTACACAAAATACATCTTCAAATATACCTTAATCCATAGCCGAAATGCCCGAACACCTCACCTTTCTCTAAACATCCGAAAAAAATATCACGAAAATTCATTATTTTTCAATTTTCCAGAGTAGGGTCCCCCCTTAAGGTCCTTCATACTACAGAGGTTCGTTTCAATGGCCGGAATCGGTCAACTGGTTCCGAATATATGGCTAGAACCTATTCCAGGCCATGATCAAAGCAGTACCTAGAACCGTAACATGCCTCTAATTACTTCGGTGGTCATATAAAGTGTTTAGGTCGCCATAGGCCACCGATTGTGTTCCGGATACCCCGGGATTATTGTACCAAAACCCACCAAGCGGCGCCAATGACGACTTGGAGTCCAAGGACTAGTCCATTGGTAGCCGTATCTAGAGTCTAAGTCATCAGCCACTTGAAAAGTAAAAATATATGATGAAAAAAAAGCGTATTTGGCATGGTTCGATTTTGGCAACATAAAAAATTTGAACGTGTTGCCAAAATCGAACGGGGCTACCAACCAAAGTTGCTGATTACCACAATCATTCATAATTCATCATCGTCGCTGCTCATAACAATAGTCGCGAATAATACGAATGATCTGAGTATTCTGAGTGATGAGATTACCACGAAAAAAAACCTTTGTCTTCCACTCCTATTGATCTGATCGGGTCCGAAGCGACGATGGTAAGAAGAGAAAAAAAACTTTCCATACGTAAGTCACTCACCATGGCACGGGACAATTAACGCGTTCGTTTCATTTATGAGTGCATGCTCTGTTGTCACTGTACTGAGTACTTTTTGTTGCAAACAACATATTTGAGTGTAATGAAGCGATAATCAGCAACACTGCTACCAACCACTCACCTCAGTCGAGTTGGCGCGAAATCCTTCTCTTCTTTATGGAATTCTTGAAAAACTGTCATGATTTCGTTTGCTTTTCATGAAAATTTTAGCGTGTTTTTTGGCGTCTTCGGTGTTAAGAGCCAGTTCGCGAGAATCGCAACCACCTTCACAAGGGAGGTTGTATCGAGGTTCTCCGATCGGACTGAAACTTTCAGGGGTTGTTTATCCATATAATAGAACAATGTTTTGCATAATGTCAGATTTTTTGAAAAGGGGTAAGTGGGGTAAAAAAGCACGTCAAAAATTGATGTCCAAAAACTGCTAAAAACGTAAAATTGTTATAGCTTTGTGAAAACTGAACCGATTTTCATGAACTCTATAAAGGGAACAAAATGAGGGTTATTGGAAGTTGCTATCGAGAATACATGATGAGATATTCGCATTTTTCTAAAAAAAGAAGGTGATTTTCACAGCAGTTTTTCTCTTACCAACAAATCTAGGATCAAAATCCAAATAATACGTTTTGTAGTGCAACTCAAGAGATTTCATTAGATATATTCAAAAAATGCGCCGTTATAAAGATGCCTGAGAAAATTTATTTCTTCTATAACATGTTATTGACCATAATTTCGAACCCATTGTGCGAGAAGAGAAACTCCGTTTTGTGTCATTATTCTTCCATTGAGCTATAATTTTAAGGTTATGTTTGTTTATGCACTAATGCAATAGTTTGCAGAATTTTAGATTTTTGGAAAAGGGGTTAGTGGGGTAAGCAGGCTCTTCAAAATCTTATATTTAGAAACTGCTCAAATCGTAAAATGATTACTCTCGGCTTACATTCGAAGTTACTCGATGGAATGAGAGGTTATTTTTGGAGCCAACATGAGAATGAACAAGTATCAACTAAACCACGCGATACTTTCTGTTGAGCTTTTTTAATGTAGGGCACATCAAAGAATTAAATTACCATAAGGAAAAAAGTTTCACCGAAAGATGCTCATAAAGGAATGAGGTTAAAAATATACCCTTCTGCAGGAATTAGACAATCCAAACCGGAAATGTATTTATTGGTAAAACAAATAAAATCGTTATTCGCCCACTTTTCTACGTTATATAGGCAAAATAAGCTTGAGCTAACACAGACAATCTGTATATAATAAACAGAAGGTCGAGCTCCGTATCGGAATGTAGCACCAAAGCTTTTAAGCTTGAGCTAATTCAAGTTAGTAAAGATTAAGCATTGATAAACGTACGAGAGCGTCATGAATATTGGTTGTTAATAATAAAATCAATCAATTCTCAAACATTGATCTTATAAAAATCAATGTTTGAGAATAGATTGTATCTTTTGCTTATACCAGAGCCACAGGAAAAACTGCATTCTTTGAAAATGCATTGAGTGCAATCACTTATATGTTCGATGAGTGGTTTGATGATAATATTTCAGAATTAAAATAAAGATAATGAAATATAGAGTTTATTTGATTTTATACTACATTCGACCCCTTGGTTATTAAATTATTCAAAGGACATACTAAAAAAAGTTTAACAAAAAATCACAGGAAGGTTGTATGCAAAGCCACGACCGCAAGGTTGAAGTAGAATACTTTTACAAGAAAGATAACCCGGCTGCTTGCGTGTCAGTCATTTTTTCTAGTAAATAAACGTTGACCGTTCATTGGCAGTATTGTAATTTCTTTTTGTTTGATGTTTTGAATGAAGTTCATTGAATATTTTTAAATTTTGTGCAAATGAGAAGTTGAAGTGCTGCCGAATTGAAATATGCACATTTAGGGGTAAACAGGGTAAGACCGCCCTGCGGGGTAAGACCGCCCACCGTAGTTTCACTGCCAAGTTATATAATAATTGAAAAATTTCCTCAATAGACATGTTACAATATAATAACATAACATTTTGCACCGCTTTCCGCTTTGATAGTGCGCGAACGGTCACAGAAATAATCAAAAACAACATTTCAGCTGGCAACCGGTCAATGCGCTAGTGTTTTGCGGCAACGGGACTTAAGGCTTTACTGTCTAAAAATCTATTGTTTCGTTTGTGAATATACGTTTAATCGGTTGCCTAAATAAGTCTTCTTTCGGAAATATCGAAAGCCGTGAGTAATCTTGTAATTTTGACTGCTTTTTCGGTGAAGTATGAAAATGTTCCACTGGGGGTAAGGCCGCCCACTATACATGGGGTAGAACCGCCACGTAAACAACTGTTTGTTGTTTTACTTCAAGACCCAAATGCTGCGACACTACAAAGGGAACATTGACAGGATCAGTAAAGCGATTTCAAGCCACATAAGACAACGATGTTAATCGACTTTTCTACTAATATTTTTTTAACAAGACTAATTTTTGAAAGAAGTAAACTTGTGTAAAAATTGTCTTAATGAGCAAAAATAATTGTATAGCCAGGACGATTTATTTGATCGGTATGACGTCTTTGGCAAAGTAGAAAATAGTATTTTTGCCCTTCCGAAAAAAGTGTGCACTGTAAAAAAAAAGGAGAGATGAAAAAATTTAATAAAAAATAAAATTTTGAAAAATATAATTCAAATTGATTATATGAATATATTTTTGCCTGAAAAATCTACAAAAGGTTAGCTAAACTTTGATGGTTGATGGATCGTGGAGAAAAAAAATTAATAGCTTAAATTTTGTGAAGATTTTATTCGGCCGGTTTGTTTGATTAGTATAGAGTCGCTGGTAAAGTTTCAGATAGTAATTTTGTCCTACAAAAAAAAAATAACATTAAAAAAATTTAAAATATTAGCAAAAAATTCATTATTGTTTTTATTACTCTACATATATTAATTTTTCGAAAAACTCCCAGAGACAGGTTTACTGAGTATTTATTTTTAGCTTAAAGGCAGATATATTATAAATTATATATCTTGAAAAACCACATTTCTGAAAAATCTATTTATTGTAAAAACCAGAAAAAGGTGCCTAAACATTGATTTGAGCTTGGATAGTTAAAAACTAAAAAAAAAGTGAAAACTCAGAAAATTTTTTTTTTCAGATTTTTCACAGTGTATATTTATTTTAAAAGAAAAAAAATACCTTCTATAACTTTGCCAAAGACACTATACCGATAAAATCAACCGTTTTGGCTCTTAAAATATTTTTTATCCTCAATAGATGATGGGCGGTCTTACCCCGCTGGTGGGCGGGCTTACCCCGCATGAAAAAGATCTGCAAATTTTCAATGCATTTTTGAAATTGCAAGAAAAGCTGGAAAATAAACGAAAATATTTCAGTTCTAATTTTTTAGATGCGGGTATTGAATAGAAAAGCCTCTTAGCAAAGAAAAAAAGAAATTTCAGCCGCAACTTTTTTTTCTATAAACAGAATTGCTTAAGGGGGCGGCCTTATCCCGCTTACCCCTAATACGACATCATTAAACGGGAACGGAACAAAGGCTACGGTTATGCAGAACGCGAATACCGGCGCGATGCGATTCGCCTTACCGTGGTGAAATGTACAGCTCTTTTTAAGGCGAAGTAGAGCTATACATTTCAACACATTTCGTCTTGCCGAATCGCATCGCGCCGTTATTTGCGTTCTGCATGACCGTAGCCAAACACTAAGCGACGCAAACACGTAATAATAGTCAGAGTATGCATGTAGATGAAGATAATTAACATTGTATTATACCGCAAAACGAGAAAATATTAACTCCTCAAATATTCATTTGTGTTCTTCAAATTTCAGTTGTTCAATTTAATATCAAATGAAATGTCTGTTTATTATCTGATGAAGCTCTTAAATAGGCCAAATGATGCATTCCCAATTTACTAGGTTCATAACTATGCCGACCGTGCTTGGGAAAGCAATCGTGTAACGACCAATCAGAGGTCGAATTTTGTTTTTTGACAAGGCTTAAGAATTTTCAACAGTACAATAGTTCGAATAATTAAATTGCAATTTCATGCATTTGGTAGGAATCTTAGAAGATTTTCTAATCGATTGCTGCAAAAACGAAGTAAATCCATCGAAAACTAACCGATTTATTAGCATTTGAAATTGGACATATTTCTCACTTTTTCCAGTTTTAGATTTTCATTTCACATCCCTATGTAGCCGAACTTCCTGAGAGAAGTATTCTACTTCAAAAGCATTTTGCGGTTCAAAATCGGTTGCTAATTACAACCTTTGAGCTGCCCTAACATTGGGGGAATTAAGATACACGGACAACATGCACTGTGGAAGCTATTTCACATTCAGTAAATTCGACGGGTGCGACAGATTTGAATTGCTAGGATGCAACATAAAATGCTTGCTTGCGTTGACAAAAATTATTAACTTTCAATGACTTGTTTATTTGCCTTGAAAAAAGCATTTTGATTTCCGAAATTGGATTTCCTGATGGCAATCTTCATGCTGCCCCAACACGGGGGGAATAATGGCTGTCTGGCGACACACGCTGAGAAAAACCGCGCTGCTCCTGAGACGTGGTGACCAACCACATGGCTAGTGCTGCTGCTAAGGAAGGACGACTGCTGTTGTCGCTGTCTAGAACTATTATGAGCGGCTCCGGCTGAAACAGGCTCTTATATAGGCCAAATAGCATGTTTTGAATTGCAAGGTATATGATCATGTCGACCGTGCTTGGGAAGCAAGCATATAACGACCAATCAGAGGTCGAATTTTTCGTTTTGACAAGGCTTGACTATTTTCAATAGTACAATAGTGTGAATAATAAAATTACAATTATCTTATTTTAGGAAGAATCTTAGAAGATTTTCCAGTCTATTGCTGCAAGAACGAAGGAAATCCATCGAATACTAACCGATTTATTAGCATTTGAAATTGGACATATTTTTCACTTTTTTCGGTTTTAGATTTTCATTTCACATCCCTATGTAGCCGAACTTCCTGAGAGAAGTATTCTACTTCAAAAGTATCGCAGGGCTTTGTTGGCATTCATTCTACTTCTGTTAGCTCCAAAACTAACCTCTCATTTCATCGTGTAACTTCGGGTGTAAGCCGATTTTACGGTTTTAGCAGTTTCCGAATACAAGATTTTGAAGAGTCTGTTTACTCCACTAACCCCTTTTCCAAATACCTCAATTTCCGTAAACTATTGCATTAGTGTATTAGTGCATAAAGAACAATGACACAAAACGGAGTTTCGCCTCTCGCACAATGGGTTCGAAATTATGGTCAATAACATGTTATAGAAAAAATAAATTTTCTCAGGCATCTTTATAACGGCGCATTTTTTGAATATATCTAATGAAAGCTCTTGAGTTGCCCTACAAAACGTATTATTTGGATTTTGATCCTAGATTTGTTGGTAAGAGAAAAACTGCTGTGAAAATCACCTTCTTTTTTTAGAAAAATGCGAATATCTCATCATGTATTCTCGATAGCAACTTCCAATAACCCTCATTTTGTTCCCTTTATAGAGTAGAATAAACATGCCAATTTTCATGAAAATCGACTCAGTTTTCACAAAGTTATAACAATTTTTTGTTTTTAGAAATTTTTGGACATCAATTTTTGACGTCCTTTTTTACCCCACTTACCCCTTTTAAAAAAATCTGACATTATGCAAAACATTGTTCTGTCATAGAGATGAACAAACCCTGGAAGTTTCAGTCCGATCGGAGAACCTCGAAACAAGACCTAGTTGCGGTCTCCGCGAACAGGCTCTTAAATAATAATAATATTTTTTGTTGATCATTTATTTGGAGTGTCGGTGTAATTTAATATAAGGACCATGAAAAAATTGCCATTACATTGGCCCGAAAATTTTGTATGTATCAAGATTTCGAAGTTTTTCAAAAAAATGTATTTCGAGATAACACGTTTCATGCATTTCTAAGATATTTAACATGAAAAAATAGTTTCGATAGTTTCGCTACTCATATAATTTTGATGCGTAGTAATCGAATATACATTAACGTTTTGTTATATATCTCATATTTATTCGACAGATTTATTCAACATGAAGCTTGAAGGATTATATATAGTATGCTTATTGCTTGCAATCGCCAGTGGAAGGGTTTTGGAAAGTATAGTGATTTAACATTTCCATCATGTTGTCGAAGCTTAATCTAATGTGCATTTCAGAAAAACCCTCGAAACTGAACAGCAAATCTCCTATTATACTTAGACAAGATGTAGAAGAATACAGCGATAGTGAAAATGCTGTAGATGCAAATATATCAGAATCAAACGCCGTTGATGATTCAGATACCAGTGAAATAGTGAACTGCTATGAAGTCAATTGCAATGAAGCCAGTAACGCAAATGCCGACGAAGAAACTAATTCTGAAAACAATGAGGTATTACAAGAAATCAACCAAGTTCCACAAGAAGTCATAAGTGAAGCGCCTGTCGTGAACGTCGATGATGCAAACCCAATAAATCGATACTGTAAATGTACAACTTATGAATGCAACTGCTGTCGGGATTTTCTTCTTCCGCTTGTTCCGGTCAAAGGACCCGGATGTGCAACAATTCAATACTTGGATGGTAATCGCATGTCCATTGGTGTTAAATTTGGGGACAGAGTGCTAGCAAACCGTGTAATATCGGGTAAGTTAATTATCAACTCCAATAAAATTTTTCAATCGGAATTGCCCCTCCTTATTTTTTAATACCCGTTTAGAAAAGCATAACTAAAACGTTACAAAAATCTGCCAACAGGAGATATAAAGAACATATTTTGATACAATTTGTATTTTTCCATATGCTTTTGGTAGCAAAATTAAATCTGAATGAGTTATGATAACAAATCCTGAATTGAAGTCGTTCTGAAACCGGTCTAATAAATTTTTCGTCTCTATCAAAAGCTATCTAATTTTGTTAGAAAGCTGATACGTTGGTAACAAAGTTTAATATTGGTTTGATACTAGTACACGCAAAATTTTTCCTTATTACTTTAAAAGCAATAACGCAAAATGCTCTCCTTGGTAACAAATCTGTTACTTAAAAAGCAATAAAAATCTGTTACTTAAAGGGCAATAAAATGGATGGTTAAACGAATACTATCCGGATATCCGTATATTCGGATACGGATAACCGAATAGTCGGATACCCGGATATCCGGATATTTACTATCTGGATATCCGGAATTTTTGTTCAGTCTTTTAAAGGCCATTTAAATAAAATGTAACGCGAAAAATGGCTTTTTCCTCAACCCCCCACCCTCTCGTAACTATTTATGTAAATTAGTTCCATTGAACTATGTTCGGATATAGAATCCGGATATCCGGATATCCGACTATCCGAAAATCCGGATATCCTGTCGGATAATATGCGGATATCCGGTTGATCCGGATTTTGGATATTTGTCGGATATCCGAGGCCGGATATCCGGATATCTTAATCCGGATAGTCTTAGCACTAATCGTTACAATCTAGGACAGGATGTGACATGTGGCTTCTAGTTATTCTTCTTTTCGTTCAAAATTGCCCTCATGAAACATTTTAATTATTCGACACGACGCCTGCCAGTGTCGCCAAAAATATTTAATAAAGGAAATTTCAATGTCTAGAGTTTTTCAAGTCCTGGATTTCTATAATAATTTATTTATTTGATAATGGTTGCTCAATGAAACATGAATAAATTTAAACATATATTTTGGATTTCTTTGAACTAGTCATAATTTTACCTTATTCCGGATTCCTCTTGCTTTTCATAAAATAAATCCTCAATCATCGTTCATCGTACGTATGTAAAGGGTGATTTTTTAAAAATTTGGTTTTTCTTAAAAAAAACGCATAAAAATTACAAAACTGTATGAAATCTTTGTTTGAGCCGATAAATTGGTTTATGCATTTACTTTTTAAAGATAATTTCATTCAAATGTTGGCCACGGCTACGTTTTAAATGGTCCATACGAAAACTCCAATTTTGGGTCACTTTTTCGAGCATTTCGGCTAGTATCTCGCGAATAACGCTAGGCGGCCAATTAACCGGTGCATTTCGTGAGATGAATTGCCCACCGAACTCATTCCGTAATATGTCCATTGATTCGCGCGATGTGTGGCACGTTGCTCCGTCTTGCTGAAACCACATGTCAACAAGACCCAGCTCTCCCATTTCCGGCAAAAAAAAATCAGAAATCATCGCGCGATAGCGAGCGCCATTGACCGTAACGTTGCGATTTTGATCATCTTTGAAGAAGTACGGACCAATGATGCCTCCAGCGTGTAAACCGCACCAAACCGTGCATTTTTCTGGGTGCATTGGCGATTCTTGTATTGCCTCTGGTTGCTCTCCGATCCAAATGCGGCAATTTTGCTTATTAACATACCCATTTAACCAGAAATGAGCTTTGTCACTGAACACAATTTTTCGGTAAAAAAGTGGATTTTCAGCAAGTTGTTCTAAGGCCCATTCACCAAAAATTCGACGCTGCGGCAAGTCATTCGGCTTCAATTCTTGTACGAGCTGTATTTTGATTAAGATCCTTTCGTAACATCTTCCATGTAGGCACAAGCCCAATTGCTGCGAACGGCGTCGAATTGACATTTCACGGTCTTCCACTACAGCGCTAAATAAAATCAACCAATCAGAGAGGGCGTTCACTTTGACAGAACTTTGGGTGATTTTTGGTTTCTTTTGTCACGTCCTGTCCTAGGTTACAAATACACTTGTACGAAAAATTCTCCCCTTCCATCTCCAGTCAAGAAACAACACATACTGTGGCACATGTTGCACATGAGCAATTCTCGCTGAAACCGTCCCACTTGTGACATGCGGTCAAGCTGCCAAGCATCATTTTTCCCCATCATACAGTATGCAAACGCTTATGATTTCAAAGACTTAATATGCGTCTTGAAATCACATCACGATCTGTAAACTGAGTTAGAGAAACAAAAGCATTTATATTGTTGCAAACGGATGCAACAATGTTGAAAACACACACTCACCGCTTCACAAAACTTATTTAGACCTATATGATACAAAACTCCTGCCTTTCTAGAACAGCGGTTCTCAACCTTTTTTTTGTCCGCATACACCTTGGCGCTATTTTTTATATCGATTGTACCCCCTGGCAGGCCCGAATTTGAGGCTTTTTCCACAATCCCCCACACACTTAATTTATCTCGGCAAACTTCCCAACAGCTGATGGAACTCGGCGAAATTTTAACCAAATGTCAGCAATATATTTCGATGAACATTCAGCAAATATATCGATCTACCGTAAACCAGCAGGTATTAAATTTCGTTTGCCGAAGTTCTTGAAAATTCTGCCGAAAACTTGTAGAACATTTCGCTGAATTTATCAGCTGTTGAGTTCTCGGCAATAAAATCTAAGTAAGCATCCCCTCGTAAGTATTTATTTACATAGGGGGAATAGGGGCATAATGAGCACCCTAACTTGGTTGCTGATTTAAGCATGGAAAACGACAAAAAATTTAAGCTGTCTTCAGTGCAAAACTTGAACTAACTATCTGTAATTAAAGTTACACTATCCCCAATTGAAAAATTTATCGTATAATGGTGAAAAACACAAATTAGATTCATGCATCAAAAACTAGCATTCAGTCGATGTGTGGGGCACAATGAGCACCCCACTGGGGTAAATGAGCACCCACGGGATATCAAAGCACTCTTAAAGAACATATCTTGAAACTGCGTAGAAGTACAACTAATGGGCCAACGTTTGTCGCGGGATGCCGTGTTACTTGGCGGCTTGTTTCCTGAATGTCACGTCGCGCCTTATGGTGGCCAATTCTGCCTGCAGTCCCTTTTTCCGACCGATTCGGTCTCAAAGATTTTCTAATATATATTCGCACCATCACTGTAAACGAACACTGACTATGGAAACAAACAAACTCACAAGTCTACTGAGATGAATTTCAGGTAAGTTTATGTGACAAGGTGTGCTCATTTCACCCCACCTAAAGGTGACCATTTCGCCCCTCTCGAATTAGTTGAAGTTAACATGAGATTTTAACACTAATTATAACTTAAAATCACAACTTCAATGATGGTGAAATTTGGGGTACGACCCCTACGTCATATTGATGTGTCTACATACTTGATTGAGCCATTTAAACGACCGTAGAAGCTTATTTTGTAGTGCGCAATAATAATAATTTTTCCAACATCCGGGAACCAAGTTGATTTTTTCAATATATTTCCATATTTTAAATAGACAACTGACTTTTGTTCCACATAAAAAGATACTGTAGTAACTACGGAAGAGTTCCACATACCATATTGTATTAAAAATGCGTAGTTTCGCATAAAAGAGGGGTGCCCATTTCGCCCCGTGTGCTCATTATGCCCCTAATCCCCCTAATTCTCATTAAACTATGTTCGGATACAATATCCGGATATCAAGGATATCCGACTATCCGAAAATCTGGATATCCTGTCGGATAATATTCGGATTGTTCGTCACCTTCCTGTGAAGCATTATGGCGGCATCCATATATTACGTAACACTCATAAGCGGGAGGGGGTATCCTTGAGCGTTACGATTGCCAACATAGGGGAAGGGGGAGGTAAGATCAGCGTAAGCAAAAATATTGTTTTTGCCCGGAAGTGTTGCCAGATAGATTATTTTTGTATTTTAAAATTAAATTTGCATTTTTCGGCCAATGCAGCTAATTTTATTTAAATTTGATGGTTTCATCGTGTTTCTCAGAAAATTTTACCTAAGAAGCACTTACCACTCCGTGGTAATATGAGCCAATCTTGATATATTACATTTTTACGAGAAATTAATTACGAAATTCAGAACTATTTTCGTAAAAATGCTATACCTCGAGATTGGCTCATATTACCCCGGGGTGATAAGTGTTTCTTACGTAAAATTTTCCAAGAAATACGATGAAACCATCAAATTTGGAATAAAATTAGCTGCATTTGCCGAAAAATGCAAATTTAGTTTTAAAATACAAAATTAAACTATCTGGCAACACTTCCGGCCAAAAGTAATATTTTTTCTGGATTCCTTGGTTTATTTTCTTCAAAATTCACCCATCAATATTTTTCGGGTGTATTACGTCTACAAATTGTAAAAAAAATTAATTACGAAGTTTACAACTTTTTTCGTAAAAATGTTATATCTCAAGATTGGCTCATATTACCACAGAATGATAGTTGTTTCTTATGTGAAATTTTCCAAGGAACACGATGAAATTATCAAATTAAAAATAAAAACGGCTGCATTTGCCGAAAAATATAAATTTAGTTTTCAAATACAAAAATAATTTATCCTGCAACACTTCAGGTCAAAACTTATATTTTTCTGGATTCCTTGGTTTATTTTCTCCAAAAATCATCTTACATTTTCGGACATCTTACGTCTATGAATTGTAAGAAAAATAAAAAAGAGATTTTGAACAAAAAATGCGTGACTTTGCAATAAACAGGGGGGTCCCACAGAGCGGGGGGTATTCCAATCGACACCAAATTTGATATTTTTCAAAAGTGACAGTAGATGAATGATTCCCCCAACTTTGAGCAAAATCTGTGATGGTCTGTGATTCCGTTTGAAAATCATCTTCGTGTTTTCAATACTGTATGTTTGGAATCGTTATACTGCATAGAGATTCAGCAAAGTGGCATGTTTTCTTCGGCATACGGAAGCAAAATTGACCACATAGGTATACAGGAAACTTTACTCAACTCCAAAAGCGACACATTTTGGCAAGAACTGAATTTTCTAAAAAGTTTTTAGGCTAGGCACATCGGCACATCGTTTGGTCGTGTTTGGTCGGATGCGTCGAATTTAACATTTTTGGTCCAAACGATCAGCAGCTGGTGAGAAGACCGAGAAATACTGCCTTCAACGCACAATTAACCAAAAAAGTAGTTAACTTTGGAAGTGACCGTATGCATCGTTTGAAAATCCGATATGGCGACTTCCAGTTTATGTGTGTTCTGTTCTCAAAATATTGAAGTATTTAAAGTGATGATAAACGTATAAGATGTGAAATAACTTTTAAGTAAGTTGTGCTAAAGCAGTAAAGAATTATAAATAAAAAATGATTCTTAAATTTAAAACCTTCGATTCCGAGCATAGCCGGGAACGTTCAACTAGTAAATTATAAAATACTAGTTGAAAGTTCCCGGCGATGCTCGGGATCAAAAGTTTCAAAACTAGGAATCTTTTTTTTTAAATTCATTGCATTATTAGCACAACTCACTTCAAAAATATTTCACATCCAAAATATTTCACGTCCATCATCACTTTAAGTACTTTAACATTCTGAAACCGCACAGAACGGAAATACCCATATTGGATTGCATTTTGTGATTTGGAGATGTTTTACATAAACTGGAAGTCGCCATGTCGGATTTCAAAATGGCGTATGGATTTCGGAAGTTTCGGAAGTATTGAAATTGTAGGCCAAATACTACTTTAGATTATTTTCCTGAATCCAGAAGTCGTTATTTTGGAAAATGTTATGTGGGGTCATCCCAGTTCCGAATATACCACACTCGGGTGATAACCGAAAATTCGTCAATCGTTCACAGTAAAACCTCTTTTTATGTAACTTTTAGAAGAAAGAAATCAAAGTAAGAAGAATTTAGCGTAACCATTCATGCTGAGTTCTCCTCTATAATCATATCTAAAGAGATAACATGTGAATTTTTATAACGAAAATGTTTGTTGGTGTCCAAGGAACACGTCTGAGAAGAAGTTAACGTTTTAATCCACATAACTACGTAGAAATTAAAAAAAAAGAACTAACCAATGAAATGCGGCCTTTCCTCCAGCCAAATGTCCCAAAATATAGTTTTGGTAAAAGTAAAAAAGTATTTCGAATCCCGTAATGTGTTACTATTCACAAAACTACGAAAACATCAGAAATGAAATTTTTTTCTGCTCGACTCGCACCAAATTAAAACATAAATTCTTCTGCTAGAAAAGATTTGCAGATGATGAAAGGAACAACGAACATTTTATTGAAAAAAAAAATTAATTCACAGGCGAATTGAGCTCATGCTCAAAAAGTCAAGATTTTGCATTTATAATATATATATATATATATATATATATATATATATATATATATATATATATATATATATATATATATATATATATATATATATATATATATATATATATATATATATATATATATATATATATATATTTATATATATATATATATATATATATATATATATATATATATATATATATATATATATATATATATATATATATATATATATATATATAAATTTCAAAAAGACTATTTTAAAGTGTTTTTCTGTATGCAGAAAATCATCTTCAAACATACGTAGTTTTTAAAGTAATATCTCAACTTTTAGCAATAAGATACCCATTATTATTCCTCAAATGTCTTTCCTGAACATTAACAAACATTTCAATGAAGAACAATTATATATCATAGCTTTGAATTTCGATTTGGAGGCAAATTGAGTTCAAATATTCATGATTTTGCTTGTTTAACGTAGTGTTGTGGATAATATCTCAATTTTCAGTAATCAAAAATCTGTTATTTTTACTCAAAAGTCTTTTCTGAACATAAACAATCATTTTAATGGAAAAAATCATATATCATAGCTTTGAATTTGGATTTAGAGACAAATTGAGCAAAAATATTCATGATATTGCATGTTTTACTTAGTTCTGTGAATAATATCTCTATTTTCAGTTATCAGATAACTATTATTTCTTCTCGAATGTCATTCCCGAATAACAACGAACATTTTATTGAAAAAAAAATCACATGTCATCGCTTTGAATTCTGATTCAGAGACAAATTGAGCCTAAAAAATTATGGTTTTGCATTTTTCATGTGGTTTTGTGGTTAATATTTAAATTTCAAATAATCAGATATTATTTTTCCCTCAAATATCGTTTCTAAACACAATGAACATTTTATTATAGTAAAAATCACAGATCACTGCTTCGAGTTCTGATTTAGAGGGAAATTCAACATAAAAATCATGATTTTGCATGTTCCACGTAGTTTTGTGAATGATATCTCAAGTATTAGTAATTAGATACCAATTATTTTTCTCAGATGTCTTTCCTGAACATTAACAAACATTTTAGTGAAAAGAATCATATGTCATCGCTTTGAATTTCGATTTAGAGGCAAATTTAGCACAGGAAGTCATAATTTTGCATGTTTTATGTAGTTTCGTGAATAATATCTCAAGTTTTAGTAAATAAATACCTATTGTTTCTCTCAAATGTCTTTCCTAAACATCAACGAACATTTTAATGAAAAAAGAATCACATGTCATCGCTTTGAATTTTGATTTGGAGACGAATTAAATATAAAAAGTCATCATTTTGCATGTTTTACATAGTTTTGTGAATATCATCTCAAGTTTTAGTGGTCAGATACCAATTATTTTTCCTCAAATGTCTTTCCTGAAAACAACAAACATTTTAGTGAAAACAACAAACATTTTAGTGATAACAAACATTTTAGTGAAAAAAGAAGCATATGTCATCGCTTTGAATTTCGATTTAGAGGCAAATTTAGCACAGAAAGTCATAATTTTGCATGTTTTACGTAATTTTGTGAATAATATCTCAAGTTTTAGTAATTAGATACCTACTATTTTTTCTCAAATGTCTTTCCTGAACATCAGCGAACATTTTCATGTTAAAAAACCTACATGTCACCGCTTATTATTTTTGATTTAGAACGATTCCAAATGATGATGATTACTGTACACCTCAGAGACTGAGGGAATAATATCAATAAGATCAAGCGTTACGGAATTCCATTTTTATATAGTAGAAAATAATTACGAAATTTACAACTTTTTTCGTAAAAATGTTATATCTCGAGATTGGCTCACATTACTTCGGGATGATAGTTGTTTCTTATGTGAAATTTTCCAAGGAACACGATGAAATTATCAAATTTAAAATAAGAATGGCTGCATTTGCCGAAAAGTGTATATTTAGTTTTCAAACACAAAAACAATTTATCTGGCAACACTTCCGGTCAAAACTTATATTTTTTCTGGATTCCTTGGTTTATTTTCTTCAAAAATCATCTATCAGTATTTTTCGGACATCTTACGTCTATGAATTGTAAGAAAAAGAAAAAAGAGATTTTGAACAAAAAATGCGTGACTTTGCAATAAACAGGGGGGTCCCACAGAGCGGGGGGTATTCCAATCGACACCAAATTTGGGATTTTTCCAAAGTGACAGTAGATGAATAATTCCCCCATTTTTGAGCAAAATCTGTGGTGGTCGTCTCCAAGTGGCATGTACACTTAGTATAGAATGACCCGTATGTAGTGTGATAGTGAATAGAATTTTTGAAGTAGAATACTTCTCTCAGGAAGTTCGGCTACATAGGGATGTGAAATGAAAATCTAAAACTGGAAAAAGTGAGAAATATGTCCAATTTCAAATGCTAATAAATCGGTTAGTTTTCGATGGATTTACTTCGTTTTTGCAGCAATCGATTAGAAAATCTTCTAAGATTCCTACCAAATGCATGAAATTGCAATTTAATTATTCGAACTATTGTACTGTTGAAAATTCTTAAGCCTTGTCAAAAAACAAAATTCGACCTCTGATTGGTCGTTACACGATTGCTTTCCCAAGCACGGTCGGCATAGTTATGAACCTAGTAAATTGGGAATGCATCATTTGGCCTATTTAAGAGCTTCATCAGATAATAAACAGACATTTCATTTGATATTAAATTGAACAACTGAAATTTGAAGAACACAAATGAATATTTGAAGAGTTAATATTTTCTCGTTTTGCGCTATAATTACGTGTTTGCGTCGCTTAGTGTTTGGCTACGGTCATGCAGAAAATGAAATGCAGAAATTAAATGTGCATATTACAATTCGGCAGCACTTCAACTTCTCATTTGCACAAAATTTAAAAATATTCAATGAACTTCATTCAAAACATCAAACAAAAAGAAATTACAATACTTCCAATGAACGGTCAACGTTTATTTACTAGAAAAAATGACTGACACGCAAGCAGCCGGGTTATCTTTCTTGTAAAAGTATTCTACTTCAACCTTGCGGTCGTGGCTTTGCATACAACCTTCCTGTGATTTTTTTTCAATTTTTTCTAACTACGCGGCTTTTTCATATGCTTTTTCATTTGCGTAAAAAAGACCCCAGTTTATATGTAAGGTGTGTAACATAATTAAGTAACGAGTTTTATGTGTGTGTGTTTTTTTTTTCTATATATAGGTCGTAAAGCAACTCCAGTGTGTATGCCATTACCAGGAGGATTTAATCGATTCTGTGGACGAATATATGGTATTAGTCGACGCGCTGATGATCATTTTAAGGCATGTCTGGGGTTAGAATTACGTGCTGATAATGAAATTGAAGCCGTGCTGCGGGTGTCATGTTTCAAATTTGGACCACGTGGCCTTTCTGTAACTGAGCCCGAGCCACTTCCACCGGTTGAGGATATTGACGCTGATGACGAGGAGGATGAAGATGACGATGATGATGAAGCTGATGATTTATTAAGCTCTTTTGATTTGGGAGATGGTAAATAATTGTTCCTTCTACGGTTAAGATCTGTTTTGCTTTATTCGATATTTTCAGATGACGAAGATGAGGATGACGAAGATGAAGATGAAGAGATTGTCGAACAAGATGAACCTGAAGTGCAATCATCAGAGCCCGGATACACCGGCTTTAGTTTACTTGAAGGCGATTTCTTGGGGGATTTGCTAGGAACCAGTTATCAGAAAAAAAAGAAGAATAGTTCTACGAAAAGTGATCTGAATCAACTGAATAGTAAAAATAATAATAAAAAGTCCCCTCTTAAGCAATCTCCGATGACAATATCGAAAGTTAACAGCAGAAATGTTACAATTTCAAAAACTAAACACAAAGATGATGCTTCTGATGAAATTGCTGATATTGTGGAGTCGATAGTATCTGGAGGCGATGATGACAGCACAGAGAATGATGATGATGAAGACAACATTGATGACGAAGATGATTCAAAAGAAACAAAAGCAGTTACAGAAGGTATTGGTTTGAAAAAAAAATTAAACTCTTGGATAAACCTCATTCACTGTTAACAGAAGCTACTAGTACTCAACCCAAGGATAGAGACGAAGAAGATGATGACGAAGAAGATGAGAGCGAAGAAAACGAAGCCATCGATGAAGAACAGGATGCAGATAGCAAACAACCCCAAAACCCGAATTATGGATTCAATTGGAAAAATTTCACTAGACTATTTAGGATACTGTAGAAAAATTTGAACTCCGGAATGAAAGTTCAAAATTGTTTTAAACAAAAATCACAAAGAACATGAAAAGGGTCTGACTTGTAAATCTGTTCGATATATTACTAACGTTCTATTTATTTAATTTATTGTTATTTATGATAGGTTTTACTAGTAATAAGCAAAACAATTAAATGAACGAATTAAACCGAATTGTCGTTTCCTGAAAAAGTAAAGAGAATGCAATGATAAACAAAAAAAAGGTAGGTCGTGAATAAAACGAAACTCAATTATTATTAACAAAAAATTATTATTAACAATTATTAATTAATTACAAGAAAAAGTTGGATGGAGCGAAACCCCATCAATATTGTGCGAAATTAGTGCAACTGTTGATTAAGTTTAAAACCAGTACAACGAATGTGTGTTGGGCATAACGCATTTCATACTCTAGCGCAGCGGTTCTCAACCTTTTTTGTCCGCGTACCCCTTGACGATATTTTTCGTATCGATTGTACCCCCTCGCATAGTGAAGAGAGTAGTGGTAACGGGTGACAACTAAAAATCTGGAATTTTGGGGCTCTTTTACTCCACAACAACACTTAGAGAGAAATGAAAATATGTATATGAAAGCTCTATCTTTCCTCTTTATGTCAGTATTTTGTGTTTTGTTAATACATGCTCAATTCGGTTAAAATGGCGTCCAAACAAGGAGCATTCCGCAAGTGCATTGTACGGTTCGGTATGAACTGCAAAACAATTTTGACAAGAGGTGAGTAAACCATTTTGAAAGCGAAAATCTTCCGGTTTCTATTGTTAATGGTTTCCTGCAAACCTCAACTATAATCCGCCAGGGAGAAAGCTGAAGACCAGCCTGCGTAGTGAACAGAAAAGGACTTTTCCCTTTTTGTCAAATCATGGTTCAAGCCTAGTGGTTTGGCTATCAATTAAAATTTATACCAGAACGAATGTTTGAACAACATTATGATTCCATTTCTTTTAAAACATCATACAGATGAATTAGGTATGTGATTTAGCCAGAAAAAATATCATCACAGTACGTCAAAAACACAAACGTTCCCAAGCAACCACTCGACTCCATTTGTACCCCAAATACGCAACCCAACAAATCCACCCCAGTGTCGTTCAATCGAAGATTTCCTTGGGATTATGAGTTCCTTTGGTGCAAAAATAACTGGAAATCAACGAATTGTGAACAGGTGATCGGTAAAATCAAGAGATGCAATCGAAAAGCGGACTTGAACGCTCTTGTTTCGGCAGTAAATGAAAACTTCGTCGGGAGGTCGGTAACGGACCTTTCTCAAATGATCAATATTTTTTGTTAGCTCATAGTGAATGTATCTTCATGAGAATTAAATCAGTTTTTCTTTAATTTCTTCCACCTTTTTTGACAGCTGTAGAAAAAAATTCCAAATTTTTAGTTGTCACCCGTTAGTTTAGTTCAGGTTTAAAAATGAACTATGGCTTGTTTGATTGCTACAGTCATGTTTTAGGAGCAAAATTGAACAAGAAATGAAGTATTATGAAAAAATTGCTTTGTCCGCCATTACTGGTTTTTTTTTCGCGTACCCCCTGAAAGCTTTCGAGTACCCCCAGGGATACGCGTACCACAGATTGAGAACCGATGCTCTAGCATTATTTAGTATTTTAAGGCTGCAAATCATCACACTTTTTAACGTTGACTAACGTCTATGTCGAAGTTAGGCCCCTGAATTTGAAAATCTAGTAATTCAACCAGGGAAAACCAGGGAAAAGTGATCAGGTTTTGAGCGCTAATTTTGCAGTCATCTATAATCAGGTTTTCGAGGTTTTGGCATCAATCGATCAGAAATTTTTTTACGGTTAAATTTATTGTAATTGTTATTGTAATTGTGTAGTATAGAAGGGGGCCTAGGGCCAGGTCTCCAGTGTATACACCGTCCATGCTATACTAGTAGAATAGTGGAGATGGAACAATAAAGCGATCAAGCGGATCAAAACAGTATTGCCCAACTTACTGATTTAAGACAGAACGGCAATACTGGATTTTTGCACGAATCATTGTAATTGAGCATGACATCGTGCAACCCTCAAGCACTTCCACTGTCTCATTTCGAGTAAATCACTAGCCATACATAATAAGACATTGGTTGTAATAACAATAGTAATAGTAATTTGCTTTTTTACATACTGTGCTGTGCCCTCATCCTTTACTTACCCCGTTTCATGTTTGTTACCTTTAATCACTCTTTCATTGACCCTTGTTTGATTGTATTCCTCAGGGTAATTGCTTGATTCTTCGTTTGCTCTAATTCTTGATTTTTCTCGCATTATTTTTTTTTTTGAAAAAGAGGAAACTGGATCAATAATTTGATTTGAACAATAAAAATTGATATAAATAAGTCTAAATTACGACCGCGCATGTATCTAACTACTGGTTGAGCGTTGGCTTTGAGAAAGTTGATAACGCAATCTTTTGATTACTATACCAAATTCCTTTACTGAGCCCTCTCGGCACCTCAGTAGAAAGCATGTCTTAGTTGTCACAATAGTCAATTAAAACTGCTTAATCCGTAAAAGACGAGATCAATCAATCTGACCTTTTATCAAATTGTTAAATGATTCAAACATTCCACCCAATCATTATCATCAACATTCAACTTCGTCTTATTACGGCCGTTGCAATGAAAGATTCTGATTAGCTTTATAGACATTTAAAATTATTTTACAATGGTCATGCTGTTTGCAGTATTAGGTTAAGTTTTATTGCTTCTTTATTTGATTACCAGCGAAAAGCCCATCAAAGTCTTTTCAAAGAACGTTTGAGGTGTTTTGCAACTAGCATCTGGCCTTATTAGACTGGGTCTATCTTGTATAATACATAACCGAAAAGAGTTCACGAATTTAAACCAGATATTACTAATTGCAAAACCGTCAAGCCCCTCAACCTAGGAGAGGGTAAATTCTTTTACGGTTAAATTTATGTAACAAAAACAAACTATTTTTTGAGATACACTATTGAAAAATTGGTAATCAATATCGATTGTCTAAATCATACCGCGCAGCCAATCACTACCTCTCTTCCCAAGCACAGTCGACACTAACGGATACAATCGATCTGACTTTGTTGTTATTGTTGTTGTCACTTTCTGTTTCCTTGCAAATATGCACCTTTTTGTTGGTGTTAATTTTACGACAGCGGCCGACGCCCCATCATTTAGATTCCAAAACCGCACCAGTGACATGTGGACGCTAGGTGTTAGCAGCTGAAAGGAGGAAAGCCAAAGAGTACCGGTCATCTCGTGCCGGTTTCACCCGTTATGCTGGTGGCTGTTAGTAATAAATGGCACTGCAAAATACTAAAATGGCTGAAATTCTGGACGGATTACCAATAAACGAGAATAATCGGCAACTGGTACCTTTTGGTGCCTCGAAATTTTTTTACAGAAGCGGCTAATTGAATTTTCTGTTTTATCAAATGCTGCTGCTAGCGGAAAAAACCTTGCAAAAATGAATGTTTGGGTTGGTGTTAATACTACGACAGCGGCCGGCGCAGCTTTCAAGAAACATTTGTCTCTACCATTTCATCATCTATGTAGCCCCTCCTTCTTTTTAATTATCTGACGAAGCCTTGGTATAAAACGTATCGTTCGAACATTTCACCCCATCAGTTTCATTACTAAACCGTACCGGTTACATACGGACGCTATCTTAAAAGAATTCTGGACGGACTAACCAAAAACAAGGCCAACAAGGGGACAACTGGCCCCTTTTGGTGCCTCGAAATTGTGTAATAGAAGCGGCTAATTGAATTTTCTGTTGCAAATAATAACCTTGCAAATATGCATCTTTTTGTTGGTGTTAATTTTACTACAGCGGCCGGCGCCCCATCATTTTGATTCCAAAACCGCACCAGTGACATGTGGACGCTAGGTGTTAGCAGCTGAAAGGAGGAAAGACAAAAGAGTACCGGTCATCTTGTGCCGGTTTCACCCGTTATGCTGGTGGCTGTTAGTAATAAATGGCACTGCAAAATACTAAAATGGCTGAAATTCTGGACGGATTACCAGTAAACGAGAATAATCGGCAACTGGCACCTTTTGGTGCCTCGAAATTTTATAATAGAAGCGGTTAATTGAATTTTCTGTTTTACAAAATGCTGTTGCTAGCGGAAAAAACCTTGCATAAATGCATGTTTGTGTTGGTGTTAATATTACGACAGCGGCCGGCGCAGCTTTCAAGAAAAATTTTTCCTTACCATTCCATCATCTACTTAGCTCCTCCTTCTTTTTAATTATCTGACGAAGCCTTGGTATAAAACGTATCGTTCGAACATTTCACCCCATCAGTTTCATTACTAAACCGTACCGGTTACATACGGACGCTATCTTGAAATAATTCTGGACGGATTAACCAAAAACAAGGATATATTCGACAACTGGCCCCTTTTGGTGCCTCGAAATTGTGTAATAAAAGCGGCTAATTGAATTTTCTGTTTTACAAAATGCTGCTGCTGGCGGATAAAACCTTGCAAATATGCATCTTTTTCTTGGTGTTAATTTTACGACAGCGGCTGGCGCCCCATCATTTTGATTCCAAAACCGCACCAGTGACATGTGGACGCTAGGTGTTAGCAGCTGAAAGGAGGAAAGAAAAAAGAGTACCGGTCATCTTGTGCCGGTTTCACCCGTTATGCTGGTGGCTGTTAGTAATAAATGGCACTGCAAAATACTAAAATGGCTGAAATTCTGGACGGATTACCAGTAAACCAGAATAATCGGCAACTGGTACCTTTTGGTGCCTCGAAATTTTGTTACAGAAGCGGCTAATTGAATTTTCTGTTTTATCAAATGCTGCTGCTAGCGAAAAAAACCTTGCAAAAATGAATGTTTGTGTTGGTGTTAATATTACGACAGCGGCCGACGCAGCTTTCAAGAAACATTTGTCTCTACCATTTCATCATCTATGTAGCTCCTCCTTCTTTTTAATTATCTGACGAAGCCTTGGTATAAAACGTATCGTTCGAACATTTCACCCCATCAGTTTCATTACTAAACCGTACCGGTTACATACGGACGCTATCTTGAAAGAATTCTGGACGGACTAACAAAAACAAGGATATATTCGACAACTGGCCCCTTTTGGTGCCTCGAAATTGTGTAATAGAAGCGGCTAATTGAATTTTCTGTTTTACAAAATGCTGCTGCTGGCGGATAAAACCTTGCAAACATGCATCTTTTTGTTGGTGTTAATTTTACGACAGCGGCCGGTGCCCCATCATTTTGATTCCAAAACCGCACCAGTGACATGCGGACGCTAGGTGATAGCAGCTGAGAAGAGGAAAGTCAAAAGAGTACCGGTCATCTCGTGCCGGTTTCACCCGTTATGCTGGTGGCTGTTAGTAATAAATGGCACTGCAAAATACTAAAATGGCTGAAATTCTGGACGGATTACCAGTAAACGAGAATAATCGGCAACTGGTACCTTTTGGTGCCTCGAAATTTTGTTACAGAAGCGGCTAATTGAATTTTCTGTTTTATCAAATGCTGCTGCTAGCGAAAAAAAACCTTGCAAAAATGAATGTTTGTGTTGGTGTTAATATTACGACAGCGGCCGACGCAGCTTTCAAGAAACATTTGTCTCTACCATTTCATCATCTATGTAGCCCCTCCTTCTTTTTAATTATCTGACGAAGCCTTGGTATGAAACGTATCGTTCGAACATTTCACCCCATCAGTTTCATTACTAAACCGTACCGGTTACATACGGACGCTATCTTGAAAGAATTCTGGACGGACTAACCAAAAACAAGGATATATTCGACAACTGGCCCCTTTTGGTGCCTCGAAATTGTGTAATGGAAGCGGCTCACTGAATTTTCTGTTTTACAAAATGCTGCTGCTGGCGGATCAAACCTTGCAAATATGCATCTTTATGTTGGTGTTAATTTTACGACAGCGGCCGGCGCCCCATCATTTTAATTCCAAAACCGCACCAGTGACATGCGGACGCTAGGTGATAGCAGCTGAAAGGAGGAAAGACAAAAGAGTACCGGTCATCTCGTGCCGGTTTCACCCGTTATGCTGGTGGCTGTTAGCAATAAATGGCACTGCAAAATACTAAAATGGCTGAAATTCTGGACGGATTACCAGTAAACGAGAATAATCGGCAACTGGTACCTTTTGGTGCCTCGAAACTTTGTTACAGAAGCGGCTAATTGAATTTTCTGTTTTATCAAATGCTGCTGCTAGCGAAAAAAACCTTGCAAAAATGAATGTTTGTGTTGGTGTTAATATTACGACAGTGGCCGGCGCAGCTTTCAAGAAACATTTGTCTCTACCTTTTCATCATCTATGTAGCCCCTCCTTCTTTTTAATTATCTGACGAAGCCTTGGTATAAAACGTATCGTTCGAACATTTCACCCCATCAGTTTCATTACTAAACCGTACCGGTTACATACGGACGCTATCTTGAAAGAATTTTGGACGGATTAACCAAAAACAAGGATATATTCGGCAACTGGCACCTTTTGGTGCCTCGAAATTGTGCAATAGAAGCGGCTAATTGAATTTTCTGTTTTACAAAATGCTGCTGCATTCCGAGTCGAACAACCAAGCGCATCGGTTGTGTTTATAGGTCGTCTCGATATATTCGCGAAAAATAATCGATCAAAAGACATCGCTTGCCCGGTCCGGTCTAACGAGTGCTGTGCAGTGCAAAATAAATCCGCTTGAAAGTCAACCGCTATTGTTTGCTTTGTTGCTGCGTAGCTGCGCCGCCGCTGCTGAACCGAACGTTTCGGTGTTTAAGACAACCAGAGCTACATAGAGGAAAGTGTAAATCTGCACAGCTGCCGGCTGCCGGCAGCAATCCCCGATCCCCCGACACCGAACCCTCCTGACTCTATCCCTCCTGCTCCTTCCCGCGCTGTCCACTCTTCAGTTCCCCCTCGTGCCAGGCTCTACCTTGACGAAACAGCAGGTTCACGTTTCGTTGTATATTTCCGGCCAAACGCAGGACCTAAGTCGAAATCCCTGAACATTATACAAATTTCGAAAGACCTGACGTCACGCTTCAAGGCCGTGACTGAAATAATCAAGGTTAGACCAAACAAGCTCCGTGTTGTGGTCAATGACCTGAAACAGGCCAACGATATAGCTTGTTTCGAGCTCTTTACTCGGGAGTATCGCGTATACATACCGGCCCGAGACGTGGAGATCGACGGCGTCGTGACCGATCCGAGTTTGTCCGTCGAGTGCCTCTTGAAGGATGCTGTAGGCTGTTTTAAAAACAGCTGCCTTCCTGAGGTTAAAGTATTAGAAGTAAAACAATTGCGATCTGTGTCGCTCGTCGGCTACAAAAAAGTTTACACTCCGTCAGACTCGTTTCGTGTCACGTTCGCCGGGTCTGCATTGCCGAGCCACGTCTTGATCCACCGGGTTCGTCTTCCTGTGCGCTTATTTGTGCCCCGTTCAATGAACTGCACCAATTGCAAGCAGTTAGGTCACACAGCCGCCTACTGTTGCAATAAGGCACGGTGCGGTAAGTGTGGAGAGAACCATGCCGACGATTTCTGTAGTGCGAATGCTAAAAAATTTATCCACTGCGGGGAGAATCAGCATGAGCTCTCCACATGCGCGGTGTACATGCAGCGCAAGGATAAATTAAAACGGTCTCTCAAAGAGCGTTCAAAGCGTTCTTACGCTGATATGCTCAAGAAGACCACGACCACCTCTACCATAACAGCGAACCCCTTTGATCTGTTGTCTTCAGATGAAGCCGACTCCGACGAACCACTAGAGGGAACTTCTTTTGCCATTCTTGGGGAGTCTAGAAAGAGGAAAAATCTTTCCTCCCCTAAGCTTCCCAGAAAAGGTCCTAAGTTTCCCAAAGTGGAAAGAACAGTACAACCAAAACTAAAGGTGCTACGGAAAAACCGAAGCAAACCCCTCCTGGGCTTGGCAGTTTAAAGTCTCAGAAGGAGTTCCCAGCACTTCCAGGAACATCTAAAACCCCAGTTGCTCCTTTTGCACATCCAGTTGACAAAACAAATGCTGGATTGGGGAAATTTTCTAATATTGTGGACTGGATTTTCGAAAATTTCAATATACCTGATCCAATTCAAAACTTTCTTACAGCGCTCCTCCCAACAGTTAGATCATTTTTGAAGCAGTTGACTGCCCAATGGCCCCTCCTTGCAGCGATCGTATCCTTCGATGGCTAATTCAACTGCTAATTTGAAGGATTCTATCTCTGTTTTACAGTGGAATTGCAGAAGTATTTTACCAAAAATTGATTCATTCAAAGTTTTGATAAATAAAAACAAATGCGATGCATTTTCCCTTTGCGAAACTTGGCTTACTTCGAATACTGATCTTAACTTCCATGATTTTAATATTATTCGCCTTGATCGAGACACCCCATATGGAGGAGTACTTTTAGGGATTAAAAAGTGCTATTCTTTCTATCGTATTAACCTCCCCTCGATTCCAGGCATCGAAGTTGTCGCATGTCAAATGACAATACAAGGTAAAGAGCTTTGTATTGCCTGAATATATATTCCTCCCAGAGCACAGGTTGAGCAACGGCTGCTCTTTGATTTAATAGAACTTCTTCCCTCGCCACGTTTGATTTTGGGAGACTTCAACTCTCACGGTGTGGCTTGGGGTTCCCCTTACAATGATAACCGCTCCTCTTTAATCTATAACCTTTGCGATGACTTCGACATGACTATTTTAAACAACGGTGAAATGACACGTATCCCGAAACCTCCAGCGCGCCCAAGCGCTTTGGATCTATCCTTATGTTCGACGTCGCTACGGTTGGATTGCACATGGAAGGTAATCCTCGATCCTCACGGTAGCGACCATTTGCCTATTCTTATTTCAATTACTAACGGGTCAACTCGCATGCGACCAATTGACATTCCGTATGACCTCACACGGAATGTCGATTGGAAGTTATACGAGGAAATGATTTCAAAAACGGTCGAGTCGATTCAACATCATCCACCACTTGAAGAATACAACCTCCTCGCGGGCTTGATTCTCGACGCCGCGTTTCAAGCCCAAACGAAGAAATATCCCGGCGTTACGATTAAAGAACGGCCTCCCACTCCGTGGTGGGACCAAGAGTGCTCCGATGTCTACACGCAAAGATCCGACGCGTTTTTGGCCTATCAGAAGAAAGGTATACCTGGCGACTATATACGGTATTCGGAGCTCGATACCAAGCTTAAAAGCTTGGCTAAAGCAAAGAAACGCGGATATTGGCGTCGGTTCGTGAACGAGACGTCGAGGGAGACATCGATGAGCACTCTTTGGAACACAGCCCGAAGAATGCGGAATCGCGTAACGGTCAACGAAAGCGAGGAGTCTTCAAGCCGGTGGATATTTGATTTTGCCAGGAAAGTATGTCCGGACTCTGTTCCCGAGCAAAACATTGTTCGCGATGCGTCTCTGGGCCACGATGCGATAGAATCACCTTTTACG
Organism: Wyeomyia smithii; assembly: GCF_029784165.1. NCBI lineage: Eukaryota > Metazoa > Arthropoda > Insecta > Diptera > Culicidae > Wyeomyia > Wyeomyia smithii. The sequence continues at coordinate 119,332,991 of NC_073694.1, forward strand.
ATGGCAGAATTTTCAGTTGCCCTCCTTTCCTGTAACAATAACGCGCCTGGGTTAGATAGAATCAAATTCAACTTGTTGAAGAATCTACCCGGCAATGCCAAGAGGCGCTTGTTGAACTTGTTCAATAAGTTCCTGGAGCAAAATATTGTACCGCAGGATTGGAGGCAAGTGAAGGTGATCGCCATCCAAAAACCGGGGAAACCAGTTTCTGATCACAACTCTTTTAGGCCGATTGCAATGCTATCCTGTATCCGGAAATTGATGGAAAAAATGATACTCCGTCGTTTAGACCACTGGGTCGAATCGAATGGTCTACTATCAGATACTCAGTTTGGCTTCCGCCGTGCCAAAGGGACGAATGATTGTCTTGCGTTGCTTTCAACAGATATTCAGTTGGCGTATGCTCGCAAAGAACAAATGGCGTCTGCGTTCTTGGACATTTAGGGGGCTTTTGATTCCGTTTCTATTGACATTCTTTCGGGTAAACTTCACCGACAAGGATTTTCTTCAATTTTGAACAATTTTTTGCACAATTTGTTGTCCGAAAAGCACATGCATTTTACGCATGGCGATTTGGCAACTTTTCGCATTAGCTACATGGGTCTTCCCCAGGGCTCATGTTTAAGCCCCCTTCTTTACAACTTTTATGTAAATGACATCGACGAATGTCTGGCAAATTCATGCACGATAAGACAACTTGCAGACGACAGTGTAATCTCTGTTACAGGAGCCAAAGCTGCCGATTTGCAAGGACCATTGCAAGATACCTTGGACAATTTGTCTGCTTGGGCTTTACAGCTAGGTATCGAATTCTCTCCGGAGAAGACTGAGATAGTAGTTTTTTCTAGGAAGCATGAACCTGCTCAGCTTCAAACACAATTAATGGGTAAAACGATTTCTCAGGTTTTGGTACACAAATATCTTGGTGTCTGGTTCGACTCTAAAGGCACCTGGGGTTGTCACATTAGGTATCTGATGAAAAAATGTCAACAAAGAGTGAATTTTCTTCGTACAATAACCGGACAATGGTGGGGAGCCCACCCAGGAGACCTTATAAGGCTTTACCAAACAACGATACTGTCTTTTATTGAGTACGGGTGTTTCTGCTTCCGCTCCGCAGCAAACACACATTTGATCAAACTGGAGCGAATACAATATCGTTGTTTGCGTATCGCCTTGGGTTGCATGCAATCGACCCATACGATGAGTTTGGAGATCTTAGCTGGAGTACTACCATTGAAAAACCGCTTCTGGAGCCTGTCTTCTCGTATTCTAATCAAATGTGAGGTTTCGAACCGTCCCGTGATTGAAAATTTTGAAAGGTTAATCGAACTTAATTCTCAAACCCGTTTTTTGACATTGTATTTCAATCACATGTCCCAAAATATTAACCCTTCTCCGAATATTCCAAATCGTGTCAACTTATTGAATACTGCTGATTCTACTGTGTTCTTCGATACATCCATGATAGAAGAAATTCGTGGAATCCCGGATCATTTACGCGTGCAGCAGATCCCTAAAATTTTTTCCAATAAATATCGAAACATCAACTGCGACAATATGTTCTACACTGACGGATCACTTCTTGATGGGTCCACTGGCTTCGGTATCTTCAATAATCATATAGCCGTCTCCTATAAGCTCGATAATCCTGCTTCTGTTTACGTCGCAGAATTAGCTGCAATTCAGTACACCCTAGGGATTATTGAAAAAATGCCCACGGACCATTATTTCATCTTTACGGACAGTCTCAGTTCTATTGAGGCTCTCCGATCGATGAAAGATGTTAAGCACTCTCCGTATTTCCTGGGGAAAATACGGGAACATTTGAGTGCTTTATCCGAAAAATCGTTTCAGATTACCTTAGCGTGGGTCCCTTCTCACTGCTCGATACCGCGCAATGAGAAAGCGGACTCTTTGGCTAAGGTGGGTGCAATTAACGGCGATATTTATGAACGACCAATTGCCTTCAATGAATTTTTCGCATTTGTACGTCGGAATACGATCATCAGTTGGCAAAATTCTTGGACCAAGGGGGAACTGGGAAGGTGGTTACATTCCATAATTCCCAAGGAATCGACGAACCCGTGGTTCAAGGGGTTGGATGTAGGTCGAGATTTCATTTGCGTGATGTCTCGGCTTATGTCCAACCACTATAGATTTGACGCGCATCTCCATCGTATTGGGCTCGAAGAAAGCGGTATCTGTGTCTGTGGTGAAGGTTATCACGACATAGAGCACGTTGTTTGGTCATGCCTTGTTCACCGTGACGCCAGGTATAAACTTGTAGCTTCCCTTCAGGCCGGAGGTAGACGGCCAGCTGTTCCTGTTCGTGATGTCTTGGCGAGCCTTGACCTACCCTACATGACCCTTATATATGTTTTCCTGAAATCCATCCATGCCCTAGTCTAGTCCCGTTCCCCTCCGTCTACACCCAACAAAACGACAAGAACACGTTTGAACCTTAAGCACAAAACCAGCAATCAGACCCCGCACAATAGAACCAGGACCCAAGGACTACGAGCCTCTGTCCCAACTCACGACATCGTGGCTCAGCAGAACGAATCCATACATGCCATGCGACGATTATCAGACGACCATTGAACAACAAAACACTGATTGGAAAATCCATGCTAGTTTTAAGTTAGACTCAATTTCAGCTCGTAGTCGGCAGCGAGGATAAAAAATTTGCTTTAGTTTTTTAGTCATCAGATATAATTGGCGCCGTTAAACATTAAATTGTATTTGTGCCGTGTCAAATAAATGTTATGTGAAGAAAAAAAAATGCTGCTGCGGCGGATAAAACCTTGCAAATATGCATCTTTTTGTTGGTGTTAATTTTACGACAGCGGCCGGCGCCCCATCATTTTAATTCCAAAACCGCACCAGTGACATGCGGACGCTAGGTGATAGCAGCTGAAAGGAGGAAAGACAAAAGAGTACCGGTCATCTCGTGCCGGTTTCACCCGTTATGCTGGTGGCTGTTAGTAATAAATGGCACTGCAAAATACTAAAATGGCTGAAATTCTGGACGGATTACCAGTAAACGAGAATAATCGGCAACTGGTACCTTTTGGTGCCTCGAAATTTTGTTACAGAAGCGGCTTATTGAATTTTCTGTTTTATCAAATGCTGCTGCTAGCGAAAAAAACCTTGCAAAAATGAATGTTTGTGTTGGTGTTAATATTACGACAGTGGCCGGCGCAGCTTTCAAGAAACATTTGTCTCTACCTTTTCATCAACTATGTAGCCCCTCCTTCCTTCTAATTATCTAACAAAGCCTTGGTATAAAACGTATCGTTCGAACATTTCACCCCATCAGTTTCATTACTAAACCGTACCGGTTACATACGGACGCTATCTTGAAAGAATTCTGGACGGACTAACCAAAAACAAGGATATATTCGACAACTGGCCCCTTTTGGTGCCTCGAAATTGTGTAATAGAAGCGGCTAATTGAATTTTCTGTTTTAAAAAATGCTGATGCTGGCGGATAAAACCTTGCAAATATGCATCTTTTTGTTGGTGTTAATTTTACGACAGCGCACAGTGGTTCCGTTTTCTAAGAAGGGCGGTCATAAATATTGTTTTCCTATGTTTTGAGTTCAAAACGTCAATCTTAGTGTATTTTTCGATGCTGAATTCGAAAATCACATCTATTTTGTAGTATTTTCTATAGATTCGTGGTCAAGGGTCATCTAAAATTACTGGTATCTTTTACCAACTTTGGCTTGACTACTTTTTTTTACTATGCAATTTTCCAAACTTTTATTGTTCGATGCCAGAAATTTAATGAGTGTATACATATAAAAGAAGTGTGTTTTTCGATGTGTATTTGAAAATTAGGGATATGTTTGGCTCACAACATTTATTTGATATGGTAGTACATATTAAGGAAATTACAATGAACAAAAAAAATAATTCACATAATGTCATAAAAAGTGATAAAATAAAAATCTTTCTGCGTTCTCGGCTGACCACGAAAAAAAACTGTTCTCTCCTTGGTGCTGTTATCATACTTCGATAATAAAAGATAGATCTGCTCTGTTTCATTCAACCATGTGGCATATCTTTTTATGCAGTTGCTCTTTGTTCTATTATTATTTCAAAGGAACTGATAATCGTGTGCAACTGTAATGTATTCGAGCTTACTATTCATCTAGCTTCAAGTTATAATAATCCCATAGTGATGAGTGTATAGATTCTAAAACATTTTGTATCTTCTAATGAATTCTTCCAGATTTTTCTGCTCAAATTTTAAAGATATGTATTTTGAGAAATGTACATCTAAGCAATGAACCTAGAAATATATTTACGTTAAAATGTATTCGTCGAAAAGTGGTTGCCAAATATTACCACCAAAAAAAACCCTCAAAAACAAAACAAAAACGGAGAATACATCGTAAAAGTGACCAATTTGTATTCACTTCTCACAAACCAATGGGCAGGTCTCGGCAGCCAAATTGTGTTTTGGACATATGTACGATACCTAACGAACATTTTGATGTATTGCTCTTACGTAAATTCGCTTAAGAACATTGTTGAATTGACAAATGAAAATACATTGGTGATATCTATTTATATCAAAATGTACCTATTTTACCGTTGGCTCAGTCGATAACAACACAATACAACATTCTTAAAACCACAAAAAAGGCCTCAACATTCCTTGTTTTTGAACCTCCATATCAAAAAACCACTTTGGAATTCTTAAATTCACTGCAAAGTGGTGAAATTGAACCTAACCAAATAGCATACTTCTTACAGCTGTTTAAAAGTGAAAACTATGCGCACTTCCAAGTCCCACAGTAAACAATTCCTTCGTAATACAACACATTAATTGATGCCATTGTTAGCTGCAGACTAAAAAGGATGCTGAGAGGTGAAGAAATACCAAAATAATGAAATTTGATTTTTGGCTTTATGACCTATGGGGGGACCACTGTGCAGCGGCCGGCGCCCCATCATTTTGATTCCAAAACCGCACCAGTGACATGTGGACGCTAGGTGTTAGCAGCTGAAAGGAGGAAAGACAAAAGAGTACCGATCATCTTGTGCCGGTTTCACTCGTTATGCTGGTGGCTGTTAGTAATAAATGGCACTGCAAAATACTAAAATGGCTGAAATTCTGGACGGATTACCAGTAAACGAGAATAATCGGCAACTGGCACCTTTTGGTGCCTCGAAATTTTGTTACAGAAGCGGCTAATTGAATTTTCTGTTTTATCAAATGCTGCTGCTAGCGAAAAAAACCTTGCAAAAATGAATGTTTGTGTTTGTGTTAATATTACGACAGCGGCCGACGCAGCTTTCAAGAAACATTTGTCTCTACCATTTCATCATCTATGTAGCCCCTCCTTCTTTTTAATTATCTGACGAAGCCTTGGTATAAAACGTATCGTTCGAACATTTCACCCCATCAGTTTCATTACTAAACCGTACCGGTTACATACGGACGCTATCTTGAAAGAATTCTGGACGGACTAACCAAAAACAAGGATATATTCGACAACTGGCCCCTTTTGGTGCCTCGAAATTGTGTAATAGAAGCGGCTAATTGAATTTTCTGTTTTACAAAATGCTGCTGCTGGCGGATAAAACCTTGCAAATATGCATCTTTTTGTTGGTGTTAATTTTACGACAGCGGCCGGCGCCCCATCATTTTGATTCCAAAACCGCACCAGTGACATGCGGACGCTAGGTGATAGCAGCTGAAAGGAGGAAAGACAAAAGAGTACCGGTCATCTTGTGCCGGTTTCACCCGTTATGCTGGTGGCTGTTAGTAATAAATGGCACTGCAAAATACTAAAATGGCTGAAATTCTGGACGGATTACCAGTAAACGAGAATAATCGGCAACTGGAACCTTTTGGTGCCTCGAAATTTTGTTACAGAAGCGGCTAATTGAATTTTCTGTTTTATCAAATGCTGCTGCTAGCGAAAAAAACCTTGCAAAAAAGATTGTTTGTGTTGGTGTTAATATTACGACAGCGGCCGACGCAGCTTTCAAGAAACATTTGTCTCTACCATTTCATCATCTATGTAGACCCTCCTTCTTTTTAATTATCTGACGAAGCCTTGGTATAAAACGTATCGTTCGAACATTTCACCCCATCAGTTTCATTACTAAACCGTACCGGTTACATACGGACGCTATCTTGAAAGAATTCTGGACGGACTAACCAAAAACAAGGATATATTCGACAACTGGCCCCTTTTGGTGCCTCGAAATTGTGTAATAGAAGCGGCTAATTGAATTTTCTGTTTTACAAAATGCTGCTGCTGGCGGATAAAACCTTGCAAATATGCATCTTTTTGTTGGTGTTAATTTTACGACAGCGGCCGGCGCCCCATCATTTAGATTCCAAAACCGCACCAGTGACATGCGGACGCTAGGTGATAGCAGCTGAAAGGAGGAAAGACAAAAGAGTACCGGTCATCTTGTGCCGGTTTCACCCGTTATGCTGGTGGCTGTTAGTAATAAATGGCACTGCAAAATACTAAAATGGCTGAAATTCTGGACGGATTACCAGTAAACGAGAATAATCGGCAACTGGAACCTTTTGGTGCCTCGAAATTTTGTTACAGAAGCGGCTAATTGAATTTTCTGTTTTATCAAATGCTGCTGCTAGCGAAAAAAACCTTGCAAAAAAGATTGTTTGTGTTGGTGTTAATATTACGACAGCGGCCGACGCAGCTTTCAAGAAACATTTGTCTCTACCATTTCATCATCTATGTAGACCCTCCTTCTTTTTAATTATCTGACGAAGCCTTGGTATAAAACGTATCGTTCGAACATTTCACCCCATCAGTTTCATTACTAAACCGTACCGGTTACATACCGACGCTATCTTGAAAGAATTCTGGACGGACTAACCAAAACAAGGATATATTCGACAACTGGCCCCTTTTGGTGCCTCAAAATTGTGTAATAGAAGCGGCTAATTGAATTTTCTGTTTTATAAAATGCTGCTGCTGGCGGATAAAACCTTGCAAATATGCATCTTTTTGTTGGTGTTAATTTTACGACAGCGGCCGGCGCCCCATCATTTAGATTCCAAAACCGCACCAGTGACATGCGGACGCTAGGTGATAGCAGCTGAAAGGAGGAAAGACAAAAGAGTACCGGTCATCTTGTGCCGGTTTCACCCGTTATGCTGGTGGCTGTTAGTAATAAATGGCACTGCAAAATACTAAAATGGCTGAAATTCTGGACGGAATAACCAGTAAACGAGAATAATCGGCAACTGGCACCTTTTGGTGCCTCGAAATTTTATAATAGTAGCGGTTAATTGAATTTTCTGTTTTACAAAATGCTGTTGCTAGCGGAAAAAACCTTGCAAATATGCATCTCTATGTTGGTGTTAATTTTACGACAGCGGCCGGCGCCCCATCATTTAGATTCCAAAACCGCACCAGTAACATGTGGACGCTAGGTGTTAGCAGCTGGAAGGAGGAAAGACAAAAGAGTACCGGTCATCTCGTGCCGGTTTCACCCGTTATGCTGGTGGCTGTTAGTAATACATGGCTACAGCAATATACTAAAATGACTGGAATTCTGGACGGAATAACCAGTAAACGAGAATAATCGGCAACTGGCACCTTTTGGTGCCTCGAAATTTTGTTACAGAAGCGGCTAATTGAATTTTCTGTTTTATCAAATGCTGCTGCTAGCGAAAAAAACCTTGCAAAAATGAATGTTTGTGTTGGTGTTAATATTACGACAGCGGCCGACGCAGCTTTCAAGAAACATTTGTCTCTACCATTTCATCATCTATGTAGCCCCTCCTTCTTTTTAATTATCTGACGAAGCCTTGGTATAAAACGTATCGTTCGAACATTTCACCCCATCAGTTTCATTACTAAACCGTACCGGTTACATACGGACGCTATCTTGAAAGAATTCTGGACGGACTAACCAAAAACAAGGATATATTCGACAACTGGCCCCTTTTGGTGCCTCGAAATTGTGTAATAGAAGCGGCTAATTGAATTTTCTGTTTTACAAAATGCTGCTGCTGGCGGATAAAACCTTGCAAATATGCATCTTTTTGTTGGTGTTAATTTTACGACAGCGCACAGTGGTTCCGTTTTCTAAGAAGGGCGGTCATAAATATTGTTTTCCTATGTTTTGAGTTCAAAACGTCAATCTTAGTGTATTTTTCGATGCTGAATTCGAAAATCACATCTATTTTGTAGTATTTTCTATAGATTCGTGGTCAAGGGTCATCTAAAATTACTGGTATCTTTTACCAACTTTGGCTTGACTACTTTTTTTTACTATGCAATTTTCCAAACTTTTATTGTTCGATGCCAGAAATTTAATGAGTGTATACATATAAAAGAAGTGTGTTTTTCGATGTGTATTTGAAAATTAGGGATATGTTTGGCTCACAACATTTATTTGATATGGTAGTACATATTAAGGAAATTACAATGATCAAAAAAAAAAATTCACATAATGTCATAAAAAGTTATAAAATAAAAATCTTTCTGCGTTCTCGGCTGACCACGAAAAAAAACTGTTCTCTCCTTGGTGCTGTTATCATACTTCGATAATAAAAGATAGATCTGCTCTGTTTCATTCAACCATGTGGCATATCTTTTTATGCAGTTGCTCTTTGTTCTATTATTATTTCAAAGGAACTGATAATCGTGTGCAACTGTAATGTATTCGAGCTTACTATTCATCTAGCTTCAAGTTATAATAATCCCATAGTGATGAGTGTATGGATTCTAAAACATTTTGTATCTTCTGATGAATTCTTCCAGATTTTTCTGCTCAAATTTTAAAGATATGTATTTTGAGAAATGTACATCTAAGCAATGAACCTAGAAATATATTTACGTTAAAATGTATTCGTCGAAAAGTGGTTGCCAAATATTACCACCAAAAAAAACCCTCAAAAACAAAACAAAAACGGAGAATACATCGTAAAAGTGACCAATTTGTATTCACTTCTCACAAACCAATGGGCAGGTCTCGGCAGCCAAATTGTGTTTTGGACATATGTACGATACCTAACGAACATTTTGATGTATTGCTCTTACGTAAATTCGCTTAAGAACATTGTTGAATTGACAAATGAAAATACATTGGTGATATCTATTTATATCAAAATGTACCTATTTAACCGTTGGCTCAGTCGATAACAACACAATACAACATTCTTAAAACCACAAAAAAGGCCTCAACATTCCTTGTTTTTGAACCTCCATATCAAAAAACCACTTTGGAATTCTTAAATTCACTGCAAAGTGGTGAAATTGAACCTAACCAAATAGCATACTTCTTACAGCTGTTTAAAAGTGAAAACTTTGCGCACTTCCAAGTCCCACAGTAAACAATTCCTTCGTAATACAACACATTAATTGATGCCATTGTTAGCTGCAGACTAAAAAGGATGCTGAGAGGTGAAGAAATACCAAAATAATGAAATTTGATTTTTGGCTTTATGACGTATGGGGGGACCACTGTGCAGCGGCCGGCGCCCCATCATTTTGATTCCAAAACCGCACCAGTGACATGTGGACGCTAGGTGTTAGCAGCTGAAAGGAGGAAAGACAAAAGAGTACCGATCATCTTGTGCCGGTTTCACTCGTTATGCTGGTGGCTGTTAGTAATAAATGGCACTGCAAAATACTAAAATGGCTGAAATTCTGGACGGATTACCAGTAAACGAGAATAATCGGCAACTGGCACCTTTTGGTGCCTCGAAATTTTGTTACAGAAGCGGCTAATTGAATTTTCTGTTTTATCAAATGCTGCTGCTAGCGAAAAAAACCTTGCAAAAATGAATGTTTGTGTTTGTGTTAATATTACGACAGCGGCCGACGCAGCTTTCAAGAAACATTTGTCTCTACCATTTCATCATCTATGTAGCCCCTCCTTCTTTTTAATTTTCTGACGAAGCCTTGGTATAAAACGTATCGTTCGAACATTTCACCCCATCAGTTTCATTACTAAACCGTACCGGTTACATACGGACGCTATCTTGAAAGAATTCTGGACGGATTAACCACAAACAAGGATATATTCGGCAACTGGCACCTTTTGGTGCCTCGAAATTGTGCAATAGAAGCGGCTAATTGAATTTTCTGTTTTACAAAATGCTGCTGCGGCGGATAAAACCTTGCAAATATGCATCTTTTTGTTAGTGTTAATTTTACGACAGCGGCCGGCGCCCCATCATTTTAATTCCAAAACCGCACCAGTGACATGCGGACGCTAGGTGATAGCAGCTGAAAGGAGGAAAGACAAAAGAGTACCGGTCATCTCGTGCCGGTTTCACCCGTTATGCTGGTGGCTGTTAGTAATAAATGGCAATGCAAAATACTAAAATGGCTGAAATTCTGGACGGATTACCAGTAAACGAGAATAATCGGCAACTGGTACCTTTTGGTGCCTCGAAATTTTGTTACAGAAGCGGCTAATTGAATTTTCTGTTTTATCAAATGCTGCTGCTAGCGAAAAAACCTTGCAAAAATGAATGTTTGTGTTGGTGTTAATATTACGACAGCGGCCGACGCAGCTTTCAAGAAACATTTGTCTCTACCATTTCATCATCTATGTAGCCCCTCCTTCTTTTTAATTATCTGACGAAGCCTTGGTATAAAACGTATCGTTCGAACATTTCACCCCATCAGTTTCATTACTAAACCGTACCGGTTACATACGGACGCTATCTTGAAAGAATTCTGGACGGACTAACCAAAAACAAGGATATATTCGACAACTGGCCCATTTCGGTGCCTCGAAATTGTGTAATAGAAGCGGCTAATTGAATTTTCTGTTTTACAAAATGCTGCTGCTGGCGTATAAAACCTAGCAAATATGCATCTTTTTGTTGGTGTTAATTTTACGACAGCGGCCGGCGCCCCATCATTTAGATTCCAAAACCGCACCAGTAACATGTGGACGCTAGGTGTTAGCAGCTGAAAGGAGGAAAGACAAAAGAGTACCGGTCATCTTGTGCCGGTTTCACCCGTAATGCTGGTGGCTGTAAGTAATACATGGCTACTGCAATATACTAAAATGACTGGAATTCTGGACGGAATAACCAGTGAACGAGAATAATCGGCAACTGGTACCTTTTGGTGCCTCGAAATTTTGTTACAGAAGCGGCTAATTGAATTTTCTGTTTTATCAAATGCTGCTGCTAGCGAAAAAAACCTTGCAAAAATGAATGTTTGTGTTGGTGTCAATATTACGACAGCGGCCGACGCAGCTTTCAAGAAACATTTGTCTCTACCATTTCATCATCTATGTAGCCCCTCCTTCTTTTTAATTATCTGACGAAGCCTTGGTATAAAACGTTTCGTTCGAACATTTCACCCCATCAGTTTCATTACTAAACCGTACCGGTTACAAACGGACGCTATCTTGAAAGAATTCTGGACGGACTAACCAAAAACAAGGATATATTCGACAACTGGCCCCTTTTGATGCCTCGAAATTGTGTAATAGAAGCGGCTAATTGAATTTTCTGTTTTACAAAACGCTGCTGCTGGCGGATAAAACCTTGCAAATATGCATCTTTTTGTTGGTGTTAATTTTACGACAGCGGCCGGCCCCCCATCATTTAGATTCCAAAACCGCACCAGTAACATGTGGACGCTAGGTGTTAGCAGCTGAAAGGAGGAAAGACAAAAGAGTACCGGTCATCTTGTGCCGGTTTCACCCGTAATGCTGGTGGCTGTAAGTAATACATGGCTACAGCAATATACTAAAATGACTGGAATTCTGGACGGTATAACCAGTGAACGAGAATAATCGGCAACTGGCACCTTTTGGTGCCTCGAAATTTTGTTACAGAAGCGGCTAATTGAATTTTCTGTTTAATCAAATGCTGCTGCTAGCGAAAAAAACCTTGCAAAAATGAATGTTTGTGTTGGTGTTAATATTACGACAGCGGCCGACGCAGCTTTCAAGAAACATTTGTCTCTACCATTTCATCATCTATGTAGCCCCTCCTTCTTTTTAATTATCTGACGAAGCCTTGGTATAAAACGTATCGTTCGAACATTTCACCCCATCAGTTTCATTACTAAACCGTACCGGTTACATACGGACGCTATCTTGAAAGAATTCTGTACGGACTAACCAAAAACAAGGATATATTCGACAACTGGCCCCTTTTGGTGCCTCGAAATTGTGTAATAGAAGCGGCTAATTGAATTTTCTGTTTTACAAAACGCTGCTGCTGGCGGATAAAACCTTGCAAATATGCATCTTTTTGTTGGTGTTAATTTTACGACAGCGGCCGGCGCCCCATCATTTAGATTCCAAAACCGCACCAGTAACATGTGGACGCTAGGTGTTAGCAGCTGAAAGGAGGAAAGACAAAAGAGTACCGGTCATCTTGTGCCGGTTTCACCCGTAATGCTGGTGGCTGTAAGTAATACATGGCTACTGCAATATACTAAAATGACTGGAATTCTGGACGGTATAACCAGTGAACGAGAATAATCGGCAACTGGCACCTTTTGGTGCCTCGAAATTTTGTTACAGAAGCGGCTAATTGAATTTTCTGTTTAATCAAATGCTGCTGCTAGCGAAAAAAACCTTGCAAAAATGAATGTTTGTGTTGGTGTTAATATTACGACAGCGGCCGACGCAGCTTTCAAGAAACATTTGTCTCTACCATTTCATCATCTATGTAGCCCCTCCTTCTTTTTAATTATCTGACGAAGCCTTGGTATAAAACGTATCGTTCGAACATTTCACCCCATCAGTTTCATTACTAAACCGTACCGGTTACATACGGACGCTATCTTGAAAGAATTCTGTACGGACTAACCAAAAACAAGGATATATTCGACAACTGGCCCCTTTTGGTGCCTCGAAATTGTGTAATAGAAGCGGCTAATTGAATTTTCTGTTTTACAAAATGCTGCTGCTGGCGGATAAAACCTTGCAAATATGCATCTTTTTGTTGGTGTTAATTTTACGACAGCGGCCAGCGCCCCATCATTTAGATTCCAAAACCGCACCAGTGACATGTGTACGCTAGGTGTTAGCAGCTGAAAGGAGGAAAGACAAAAGAGTACCGGTCATCTTGTGCCGGTTTCACCCGTTATGCTGGTGGCTGTTAGTAATAAATGGCACTGCAAAATACTAAAATGGCTGAAATTTCTGGACGGATTACCAGTAAACGAGAATAATCGGCAACTGGTACCTTTTGGTGCCTCGAAATTTTGTTACAGAAGCGGCTAATTGAATTTTCTGTTTTATCAAATGCTGCTGCTAGCGAAAAAACCTTGCAAAAATGAATGTTTGTGTTGGTGTTAATATTACGACAGCGGCCGACGCAGCTTTCAAGAAACATTTGTCTCTACCATTTCATCATCTATGTAGCCCCTCCTTCTTTTTAATTATCTGACGAAGCCTTGGTATAAAACGTTTCGTTCGAACATTTCACCCCATCAGTTTCATTACTAAACCGTACCGGTTACAAACGGACGCTATCTTGAAAGAATTCTGGACGGACTAACCAAAAACAAGGATATATTCGACAACTGGCCCCTTTTGGTGCGTCGAAATTGTGTAATAGAAGCGGCTAAATGAATTTTCTGTTTTACAAAATGCTGCTGCTGGCGGATAAAACCTTGCAAATATGCATCTTTTTGTTGGTGTTAATTTTACGACAGCGGCCGGCGCCCCATCATTTAGATTCCAAAACCGCACCAGTAACATGTGGACGCTAGGTGTTAGCAGCTGAAAGGAGGAAAGACAAAAGTGTACCGGTCATCTTGTGCCGGTTTCACCCGTAATGCTGGTGGCTGTAAGTAATACAAGGCTACTGCAATATACTAAAATGGCTGGAATTCTGGACGGAATAACCAGTAAACGAGAATAATCGGCAACTGGTACCTTTTGGTGCCTCGAAGTTTTATAATAGAAGCGGTTAATTGAATTTTCTGTTTTACAAAATACTGTTGCTAGCGGAAAAAACCTTGCATAAATGCATGTTTGTGTTGGTGTTAATATTACGACAGCGGCCGGCGCAGCTTTGAAGAAAAATTTTTCCCTACCATTCCATCATCTACTTAGCTCCTCCTTCTTTCTAATTATCTGACGAAGCCTTGGTATAAAACGTACCGTTCGAACATTTCACCCCATCATTTTGATTCCAAAACCGCACCAGTGACATACGGACGATACGGATTTTTGTAATAAAGGTTTACAGCTATAGTAATTTGCTGGTAGTTTCGTCTAGTGCTAAAACGAATATATCGTCAGTTGAATTCAAAACTGGCACAACTCAAAATTTTGCAGTTTTGAGTTTTTGATGGCAAACGATGCCAAATACTATGAAGTTTCATCTCACAAAGACCCGTTTTAAAATTCACAATATTTCCAGAAATATAAGTAGATGTGCCTTTATTGCACAAATCTAAAATATCCCTAAAAAGACGGAAAAATGAGGTTACAACCCTTATCACTTGCTTATTACATGCACATGATAGACCCGAACAAGTTCATTTAAAATGGGAAGTCTTAAAATTGGAATTTTTCACGAAAATGAAAAACGAAATTTTCGATGCAAATTTTCAAACGCGTTTTTCTCGAAACTATGAATTTTGAGTTGTGCCAGTTTTGAATTCAACTGACGATATTGAGAATCTTCGCAATGTCTCGACACATGAACATGATCTATAAGCGCAATTCTCGGAATACTCGGAATTATAAAGTATTTTATAAACTAAGAGCTAATTTTTTATCCTAGCTACCGACTACGAGCTAAAATCAAATCTAATTAAATCATGTTAACATGTTGTTTCTGATCAGTGGTTCTATGGTTTTGTCCGTTGGTGTTCAAGTAGCCATATGGTGTGTGTCACTGAGCCACGATGTCACGGAAGGCCTCGGGTTCTCGGTTCTGACGAATTCGTGTGGGGGTCAGATGATAATTCCAATATCGAGGTCCAACGTGTTTTTGTCTTTTTGTTGAATGTAGACGGAAGGGAGTGGGACTAGACTGGGACATGGATGGATTTCAGGAAAACGTATATGAGGGGCATGTAGGGTAAGTCACGGCTCGCCAAGATATCACGAACAGGAACAGCTGGCAGTCTACCTCTAGCCTGAAGGGAATCTATCAATTTAGACCTGGCGTCACGATGTACAGGACATGACCAAACAATATGCTCTATGTCGTGATAACCTTCACCACAGGCACAGATACCGCTTTCGCTGAGTCCAATACGACAGAAATAAAATCTCGACCTACACCCAACCCCTTGAACCACGGATTCGTCGATACCTTGGGTATAATGGAATGTAACCACCTTTCCAGTTCCCCTTTGGTCCAAGAATTTTGCCAACTGATGATCGTATTTTGACGTACAAATGCGAAAAAATTTATTAAAGCAATTGGTCTTTCATAAATTTCACCGTTTATTGAGCCCACCTTAACCAAAGTGTCCGCTTTCTCATTGCCCGGTATCGAGCAGTGTGAAGGGACCCACACTAAGGTAATCTCAAACGATTTTTCGGATAAAGCACTCAGATGTTCCCGTATTTTCCTCAAGAAATACGGAGAGTGTTTAACATCCTTCATCGAACGGAGAGCCTCAATAGAACTGAGACTGTCTGTAAAGATGAAGTAATGGTCCGTGGGCATTTTTTTGTTTTGATATTTATTATTAAAAATTTTGGGGATCTGCTGCACGCGTAAATGATCCGGGATTCCACGAGTTTCTTCTATCATGGAAGTGTCGAAGAACACAGTGGAATCAGAAGTATTAGATAAGCTGACACGATTTGGAATATACGAGGAACGATTAATATTCTGGGACATGTGATTGAAATACCATGTCATGAAACGGGTTTGGGAATTTAATTCGACTAGCCTTTCAAAATTGTCAATCACAGGACGGTTCAAAACCTCACATTTGATGAGAATACGAGAAGATAGACTCCAAAAGCGGTCTTTTAACGGAAGAACCCCAGCCAGAATTTCCAAACTCATCGTATGGGCCGAATGCATGCAACCGATGGCGATACGCAAACAACGATATTGTATTCGCTCCAGTTTGATCAAATGTGTGTTTGCTGCGGAGCGGAAGCAAAAACACCCGTACTGCATTACAGACAATATCATTGTTTGGTAAAGCCATATGAGGTCTCCTGGGTGGGCTCCCCACCACGATCCGGCTATTGTACGAGGAAAATTCATTCTTTGTTGGCATTTTTTCATCAGATACCTAATGTGACAACCCCAGGTGCCTTTAGAGTCGAACCAGACACCAAGATATTTGTGTACCAAAACCTGAGAAATCGTTTTACCCATTAATTGTGTTTGAAGCTGAGCAGGTTCATGCTTCCTAGAAAAAACTACTATCTCAGTCTTCTCCGGAGAGAATTCGATACCTAGCTGTAGAGCCCAAGCAGACAAATTGTCCAAGGTATCTTGCAATGGTCCTTGTAGATCGGCAGCTTTGGCTCCTGTAACAGAGACCACGCTGTCGTCTGCAAGTTGTCTTATCGTGCATGAATTTGCCAGACATTCGTCGATGTCATTTACATAAAAATTGTAAAGAAGGGGGCTTAAGTATGAGCCCTAGGGAAGACCCATGTAGCTGATGCGAAAAGTTGCCAAATCGCCATGCGCAAAATGCTTATGCTTTTCGGACAACAAATTGTGCAAAAAATTGTTTAAAATTGGAGAAAATCCTTGTCGGTGAAGTTTACCCAAAAGAATGTCAATAGAAACGGAATCAAAGCTCCCTTTATGTCCAAGAACGCAGACGCCATTTGTTCTTTGCGAGAATACGCCAGCTGAATATCTGTTGAAAGCAACGCAAGACAGTCATTCGTCCCTTTGGCACGGCGGAAGCCAAACTAAGTATCTGACAGTAGACCATTTGATTCGACCCAGTGGTCTAAACGACGGAGTATCATTTTTTCCATCAATTTCCGGATACAGGATAGCATTGCAATCGGCCTATAAGAGTTGTGATCAGAAGCTGGTTTCCCTGATTTTTGGATGGCGATCACCTCCACCTGCCTCCAATCCTGCGGTACAATGCTTTGCTCCAGGAACTTATTGAACAAGTTCAACAAGCGCCTCTTGGCATTGCCGGGTAGATTCTTTAACAAGTTGAATTTGATTCTATCTAACCCAGGCGCGTTATTGTTACAGGACAGGAGGGCAACTGAAAATTCTGCCATCGTAAAAGGTGATTCTATCGCGTCGTGGCCCGGAGACGTATCGCGAACAAAGTTTTGCGCAGGAACAGAGTCCGGACATACTTTCCTGGCAAAATCAAATATCCACCGACTTGAAGACTCCTCGCTTTCGTTGGCCGTTAAACGATTTCGCATTCTTCGGGCTGTGTTCCAAAGAGTGCTCATCGATGTCTCCTTTGATGTTTCGTTTACGAACCGACGCCAATACCCGCGTTTCTTCGCTCGGACCAAGCTTTTAAACTTGGTTTCGAGCTCCGGATACCGTATATTCCTTGGCATCACCTGTATCCCGAAAAGCTAAATACGCGTCGGATCTCTTCGTGTAGACATCAGAGCACTATTTGTCCCACCAAGGAGAGGGAGGCCGTTCTTTGATCGTTACGCCGGGATATTTCTTCGTTTGGGCTTGCAACGCGGCGTCGAAAATCAAACTCGCGAAGAGGTTATATTCTTCAAGTGGTGGATGATTTTGATGTTGAAATGACTCAACAGCTTCTGAAACCATCCTCTCGTATAACTTCCAATCGATATTTCGTGTGAGGTCATACGGAATATCAACTGGCCGCATGCGAGTTGACCCGTTAGTAATTGAAATAAGAATAGGCAAATGGTCACTACCGTGGGGACCGAGGATTACCTTCCATGCGCAATCCAACCGTAGCGACGTCGAACATAAGGAGAGATCCAAAGCGCTTGGGTGCGCTGGAGGTTTCGGGGCACGTGTCATTTCACCGTTGTTTAAAATTGTCATATCGAAGTCATCGCAAAGGTTATAGATCAAAGAGGAGCGGTTATCATTGTAAGGGCAACCCCAAGCCACACCATGAGAGTTGAAGTCTCCCAAAATCAAACGCGGCGAGGGGAGAAGTTCTATTAAATCAAAGAGCAGCCGTTGCCCAACCTGTGCTCTGGGAGGAATATATATTGAGGCAATACAAAGCTCTTTACCTTGTATTGTCATTTGACATGCGACAACTTCGATGCCTGGAATCGAGGGGAGGTTAATACGATAAAAAGAATAGCACTTTTTAATCCCTAGAAGTACCCCTCCATATGGAGTGTCTCGATCAAGGCGAATAATATTAAAATCATGGAAGTTGAGATCAGTATTCGAAGTAAGCCAAGTTTCACAAAGGGAAAATGCATCGCAGTTGTTTTTATTTATCAAAACTTTAAACGAATCAATTTTTGGTAAAATACTTCTGCAATTCCACTGTAAGACAGAGATAGAATCCTTCATATACGCAGTTGATTTAGGCATCGAAGGATACAATCGCTGCCAGGAGGGGAGATTTTGCAGTCAACTGCTCCAAAAATGATCTAACTGTTGGGAGGAATGCTGTAAGATAAATTTTAATTGAATCGGGTACATTGAAAGTTTCAAATATTCAGTCCACAATGTCGGAAAAATTCCCCAATCCAGCATTTGATTCATCAACTGGATGTGCAAGAGGAACAACTGGGGTTTTAGATGTTCCTAGGAGTACTGGGAACTCCTTCTGGGACTTTAAATTTCCAAGCCCAGGAGGAGTTTGCTTCGGTTTTTCCGCAGCACATTTAGTTTTGGTTTTACTTTCCTTTCCACTTTGGGAAATCCTAGGACCTTTTCTGGGAAGTTTAAGTGAGGAAAGATTTTTCTCTTTCTAGACTCCCCAGGATTGGCATAAGGTGTTCCCGTAGGTGGATCGTCAGAGTCGGTTTCATCTGAAGACAAGAGATCAAAGGAGTTCGCTGTTATGGTAGAAGTGGTAGGGTCTCTTTGAGCATATCAGCGCAAGAGCGCTTTGAACGCTCTTTAAGAGACCGTTTTAATTTGTCCTTGCGTTGTATGTACACTGCGCACGTGGAGAGCTCATGCTGAGTGGATGCATTTTTCAGCATTTCCATTGCAAGAATCCTCAGCATGGTTTTCCCCACATTTACCGCACCGTGCCTTTTTTCAGAAGTAGGCGGCTGTGTGACCTAACTGCTTGCAATGAGTGCAGGTCGTTACACGGGGCACATACAGCCGCACAGGCAGACGAACTCGGCGAATTGAAACGTGGATAGGAAGCGCGGATCCGGCGAATGTGACACGATACGAGTCTGACGGGGTATACGTTTTCTTACCTCCTACGAGTGATACTGACCGCAGTTGTTTTACATCAAGTACTTTTACCTCAGGTAGGCTGCTGTTCTTGAAACAGCTCACAGCATCCTTCAAGAGGCACTCGACGGACAGACTTGAATCGGTCACAACACCGTCGATCTCCACATCTCGCGCGGGAACGTACACGCGATACTCCCTCGTAAAGAGCTCCGAACAAGCTATATCATTGGCCTGTTTCAAGTCATTCACCAAAACACGGAGCTTGTTTGGCCTGACTTTCGAAATTTCAGTCACTGCATTGAAATGTGACGTCAGGTCCTTCGAAATTTGAATTATATTCAGTGATTTCGACTTTGGTCCTGCTTTCGGGCGGAAATACACTAACAAAGGGCCTGTCTTTTGGTCCGGATAAAGCCTAACATGTGGAGAAGGTGAATAATTTGAGTAGAAAGAGGAGGCAGGAGAGACAGGGTCAGGAGGACTCGGAGACGAAGGATCGGAGGATGGGGTATCCACATCCATTGCGCTTAAGTTAGCGCACTGGCACACTGGACAAGAAACACGTACCTTTGTTTTAAAGTTTTGGTTGTCATCAACAGCAAAATCACCGAATCCTACGGTGCTGGAGCGAGCAGCTTCGCAGCGACACAGGTATACAATAGGATGACCTTCAAAGCGGAACATCTAATTATCTGCAGCAACACAGCACCAGGCAAGCAATGCCTTTTCTTTGTTGTTTTGTTCTCACGCGGTGTAAAGCGAGAAGATCACAAAACGCGTCCGTTATTGCCGAACGTTCGGGACAGAATGAAATCATCACACTTATAAAGTATTAATCGATGTTGGTATCGTCATGATGGTTTGTACTGGGGTGACATTGCGCATTTCGTTTCGAGCAACTCGAACAAAACTAAATGATCGCTGGGGGCGCTATGTTTCGTTTTTCGTATTTTTTTCGACTTTGCGGGTTAGGTGAGCCGAAGCATAACTGGCAGTATGTGACCTACTCGAAAATAGCGAAAATCGTTCGAATCGAGCTACGCAATGCCACCCCTGGTTAGTGTTGCGAATTTTCACTGTCAGTGATACATTCTCAGTTAGAACTGAAAACTACGAATATCAGTTTCAATATGAACGAGCTGAAAGTGAAACTTAGCTTCAGCTCCAATCAGTTACCAGTGATAATGATGACTTCACACTACAACGCATATCACCTGATATCAGGCGATTCGTGCTATGGAGGCCAAATCCCCATCCATATCACCTGATATGACAAACTAGCAACCATGCCATCTATCGAACACCTTTAGTAGTGTAGCTCTCGAAAATAGCAAATAACTAGTAGTTTTTACCGATTTCGTCTACTGGTCTCGATTCCACGGTTAACGTACCTTGTGACCATGCCCTGTGTTTGTTATCTAGCCTGCATACCGCGGATTTAACGAGGAAACAATTTTATCAGTTGAGTTCGACATACCATTATTGCTGCTGAAAGACTATCATTGTTAAACTGTGTATAAGTGGTTCAAAATGATAGTCGAAGAACGAAGCTCCCAGCAGAAAAAAAACAATACCCTTGGCTCAGTCTCTGCTTCCAACAAAGATGCTGAACTTGTTGAATCCTCGGCTTCTTTGGATACTATCATGCCCACATTAAACAAACGATTCGACGAAACCAACGCAAAACTTGCTTCAATGAAGTACGAACTGAACGCGAAGTTGGATGGAATCAAATTGGACCTTAAACTACAGATCGACAATATTAAGAATGAAATCTGCGAGCTAAAGTCAAGTTGTTCATTCGAATCACAGTCTATTCGTTCCGAAGTCGATTCGGTGCATCGTCGTATGGATTCGACATTGGAAACTGTCTGTCGCATCGAATATATGACCGAGTTAATTGCTGTTGGAATGCCGTACATCTTCAGTGAGAACCCTAGCACCCATGTTTTGAGTAAGGCTAGGGCTATTCTGCCCTTCCAAGCATAGTTGTCAACGTGCATAAGGATTGTCTAGAACATGGGACTACTATGATTGAAACGGCAGTATTGGGTTTGACAAAAGCAAAACTTCACACATCGTTTCCAAGCGGTTGCGCCCCAGAAATCTGTCCGACGAAGATCAGTGTTTCATCCTACTGCAATTTTCTATGGCATGTTCGAGAGATGAGTTCTACGCGAGGTATTTGGAAAAAAGAGACCTGTGTTTGGTACACTTTGACATGAATTCCAACCATTGCGTGTTTATTAATGAAAACCTTACTACTAACGCACAGGCCATCAAACGCGCGGCTTTGAAACTGCGAAAGGAGAACAAGTTATCCGCCGTCACAACAAAGCTTGGTGTTGTTCATGTGAAATCGTCCTCAGAAGGATCCTCAATCGCAGTCACGCCCATAGAAATGCTGAATCAATTTTCAAATTTTGTGTGTTATTTTTTACTGTACACTTTTATTTGTTATTGAGAAGAGCGCAATGTTATAATGTTTAGTATGAAAATTATATGCAAAGTATGTTCTCGTAATTATGTAAGCAGCCTATCTCTGTTCATTGCTTACCATATGAACGATGATTGCAAAGGTACCACCACTACCTCAACTTTGTATACCAAAAATCGTGATGAATTCAGTGCTGAAGATTGACATATTTAATGTTTGTCACGCTAATGTTCAAAGCTTATTTGCCAATCATTTTAGTAAGTTTGAAGAAATAAGGGCTATGCTATCGGATTCCACGGTTTCTGTTGCATGCTTTAGTGAATCGTGGCTCAATGAATGAATTCCTCTTAACGCTATATCAATCCATGGATTTTACATCGTGAGGAATAATCGTGTTCATAAAAGGGGTGGTGGAATTGTTTTGTCCATTCGGAAAAAACTACGTCACAAAGTTGTTTATGCCTCTAACGCGACGAATGAGAAACGAACTAAATGTCTTTGCGTAGAAGTTGGCGTGTTCGGGGCTACAGTTTTGTTAGTAACATTGTACAACCCACCGGGTACTAACCCCTCACCATACATTCAAAATATACTCGCTGACCTTATGCCTGCATATGAGCACATAATACTCACCGGACCCTAATGCCGATTGGCTACGAGCAGGCACACATCGCGATACCGTGGATAATGTTTCTCACTCATTCGGTTTACAAGTGCTTGGTACTGAGCCTACACATTTTCGAGACGATGGTTGCTCCTTGATCGACCTGTACGCCACGAATTATCCTGAGAAAGTGAGTGTCTTCAATCAATTGTCAGTTTCATATCTCTCCAAACATGATATGATTTTCGATTCCTACGATCTTATCGTTCATCAAGACATCCATCCGAATATGTATCGCGACTACACTAACTTTGATGCTTCAGCTCTCAGTGCTACGATTGAAGCTATTCCGTAGCAACAGTTCTACGATACGGATGATGTAAGCAGACTTGTAAACGGTCACCATTTTCATTTGATCTCGCTTCCTTAGCGTGCGTCACAGTCGGCTTTCGCTCGTAAATGTAAAATAACCAAACCATCGCCGCTCAGCACACAGAAAGAAAAGGATAGTCAAACGACACTCGCGTATCAAAGAGATGCCCACTGTCAATCGTTTAGTGATGTTATTTCGGCCTATTTCTGTCTACTTCGTTCATTTGTGTTGAGAAATATTATTACGAGATCAATGATATAAGAAATTTCCTGAATACACGCACCTCCCGTGCGTAATTCTCATTTCTAAAAAAAATGTCAAAATACGTTTGAGGAAAATAACGTCGTGATGGCGATACTCATTTGACATGTTTATTTAGTAATGTATTCAGACAGCAAGCCTTGGTAGCGTCAGAGGAAGAAGAAAACGATTATCACAGTGAAAAGTGGTTCTACCGTGACCATTCCGTGGCGATCGCCGAGGTCACGTAATACGAGGGTGACCGCTGACAGTACCCAACAGCCCCTGGTCGGACACCGGGCCGTCGACTCCTCGCAAATGCCACAAGTTCCCGGAAACATCTCTGACGGAGCGAGTAGTGCCGCTCCCATCAACCAAATGCACTCCCCTGCCCATTGGGACTGACACCAGTAAGGCCCCAATTATGGCAACTTGCAGCGAACGAAACGGATTCGAGTCGGATATGATACGGAACCACGACCAAGGGCTGGCACCTGCATCGAGCTCCTTTAGTAAAGTCACGTGACAGCGGCTTGAAACGGCGAGATGGTACCCGGTGCAGGGGTCTCCGTCCCGTAAAACCTGGCAGGCCTTCCAGTACGTTCCGCGTCCATTGCCTGGTGGGAATCAGGCAGAGAAGGATCAGATGGGGGGGAACTAGTCTTAGGACAAGATGCCCCTTTCCTGACTTACGCGGGCGGGGGCGTCATAGTGCTCATAAGGTGCTATGGCGACCCCCCTTACCCATGGCCTCATCGCTTCGGCATAGATTACCATGGGACCATACAAGCGACTTCTCATCTATGGACAAGGATAGCGGCTGGAATGGGGACCCAATCAAATGAATCCAGTTACCAAGAAACAACAAGCTATGAGCGCGGAGGGACTACCAAATCCCTTTGCGAGAGGTGGCATCCAGCGGTCTCCGCAGGAGAAGGCGGAGACGGATGCAGTAAAATCGGGTGGCGGAAAGGCCCACACGCCAGTCTCCACACCGGATATAACGGTCGACGGTCCCCTGCTAGTCAAGGCCATCGAGAAGAGTAGAGACAAGCGGCCAAGGGTGGCAGCGCTGTCCGAACAGCTCGATGCGTCATCGAGTTCGAGGCGAATAGGAGCAATATCGCCAGGGACCTGAAGCAGTGCCACCTCCTGCTTCGGCCTACCATTGACGAAGCTCAACAGGAGTACGCCGAACTCGAGGCGCGGGCCGAAGCGGCTGAAAAGGAGGTGGGGAAGAAAAGGGCAACTGAATCCAAAGGGGTTCAGACCGATGCCCCCACGTTCGCAGCGATTTGCTCTACGGCGCAGACCAGTAAGCGAACGCGGCAGTCCCCGGGGGAAACGGCCCCCGAAAACGTGAAAAAGCGGTTGGTGGCGCTATCCACGCGGGACAGCATACCAACAGGCACAAGGGCCGAAGTGTCGACCGGAGCGGCTACTGCGGGAAACCCCTGGGTTACCGTGGTAGGAAAAGTGCGCCAGGCGGGTGGAAAACGCCAAGATGAAGCGGCAAAGAAACGACCGCCAAGGACCAAGAAGGCCAAGAGCAGGGGGGACGCCCTCATCCTCAAAACCGACGGATCCAAGTACTCGGAGGTATTGAAAAAGATGATAAGCGAAACCCAGCTCAAGGAGTTGGGGGCGGATGTGCGGATCATTCGCCAATCTCGCACCGGCGAGATGATCCTTGAGCTCCGAAAGGATGCGAAAAACAAGGGCGCTTCCTACAAGGCGGTAGCCAAGCAGGTCCTCGGCAAGGAGGTGCAGGTTCGGGCACTCACCTCGGAGGTGACTCTCCAGCTTAAAAACCTGGACGAAATCACCGAGGGGTGCGACATTTCGCTAGCCCTCAAGGAGAAGTGCGGGGTGGAGGTGGCCACTGAGTCAATCCGCCTCCGGAAGAGTCCAGCGGGAACCCGGGTGGCTACCTTCCGGTAAGCGTCGGCGGACGCGAACCGGGCACTTAAGGAAGGCAAGCTGAAGGTCGGCTGGTCAGTATGCCCCCTGGGTATACTCCAGCCACTGGACGTTTGCTTCCGGTGTTTTGAGTGAGGACATAAGTCCTGGACCTGCAAGGGGCCCGACAGGAGCCAACTATGCAGGCGTTGCAGGCCATAAAGCGAAGGACTGTGAGGAGCCTCCCAAGTGTATGGTGTGCTCCGGAAAACGGGACGCCAAACACTTTATGGGAGGCCCCAGGTGCCCAGCCGGCAAGCCGGCTACGAAACCACGGGCATAAGGGTGAGGCAACTGAACCTGAACCACTGCTACGCAGCTCAGCAGCTGCTATACCAAGCAGCCACTGAGTCGCTGTCGAACATCGCCATTGTATCGAACCCTTACCGCATCCCTCCCGGAAACGGTAACTGGGTTGCGGATAGGTCCAGCATGGCGGCCATATGGACGACGGGCAGGTTCCCGATTCAGGAGGTTGTTTCAACCTCAGAAGAAGGGTACGCGGTTGCCAAGGTGAACGGAGTGTTCTACTGCAGTTGCTATGCTCCGCCGCGTTGGTCTAACGAAAGGTTGCACAGATGGTCGACCGGTTAGCCATGGAGCTAACGCGCCTAACAGCGTTGGTGGTGGCAGGCGACTTCAACGCTTGGGCTGTCGAGTGGGAGAGTCGCTCCACGAACCAGAGAGGCCAGATCTTGTTGGAAGCTTTTGTGGCGCATAATGTTTAAGCCGTGGTAAACAGCCGTGGAAAACATATGTGACATAGCAGCTACGAAACTGCATCATTGGGTCTCACAACGTGAGCAATAACACCAAGTTCGATTGCCCATGTGCGAACCGCCAACGATGCAATCTTCGTCACTCAGCCACGACCGTTCTTAAATTACAAGAATTCGACAGTACACGACGGGTTACTGACCGTCATAAAATTCAAGTACATGTTACCAGGTCCCTTTTATTTCTTCTCTCCCATTCTCTTTTCTTTCCAAAGGCTCTCGCCTAAATCGTATCGAACACCAATTGTATCTATAGAGAAATAAACCGATTCTTTCGAATGTTGACTGCAAACCAGAGTCTCTTTCTGTATATAGGTGACAAGCCTACATGGCGACCTGTTCCATATCGGACAGGCAAATATATTTTAACTGTGGAACAATTATGTCGAAATAAGTTACGGAAGTGAATCTTGTTATGTTGCAGTATTCACGTCGAAGCAATATTGTCAAACCAAAAGTGGAAGAACCCTAAACAATACAGTGCCGAACAGAAAGCAAAATAGTGCTCGAAATGACTACAATGCGGTTCATTACTCAACCCCAACTCAATAGTGAGTGCCCATGTACACGTTTTCTACATTGCTATCAACAAATGACTTTAAACAACAAGAGCTAAGTGAAAAAGATGGGAAAAACTAACTCTAAACTAGTGCAAAACAATGGAGATCCACAGGTGAATGTACAAAATACCTTGGATATCCATAGCGAGTTCTACGCAGACCACGAGGTGAAAATCACCTTAATATTGTGCGTGGTAGTTATTCAATTACTAATCACGGTTTATCAAATATACAAGCGCCACACAAGGGCGCAAACGCTGAAAATCGCCAGATCGGTGGCGAATATTAATCAGGTATAAAAACGAAAAAGTAAAGACAAACATACCACCGAGTGACGTTGTGACCAAGTGCTGTGCTAAATAACAATCAATAATCACTGGAAGTGCGCGGTTAGCAAATGGAAATACAGCAAGCAGATCGCCGCCAATGCTGATATAAAATCTACCCTACATACCGGGAGCCGATAGAAAAAAATTAAATCTACACTACAGAGAGCCGTATCTTTATCTATATGGGTGAGACAACGATAAATTTAAGGGACAAATTATTTTAATAATACCTAAATGGGAATAGAGAATGATAGGCTAATAATACAAAATAGTTTAGGAGAGTTGAGAAAACTACTGAATAATCTAAAGAGAGCTCCTGATAGGAGATACAGAAAAAACACTATAATCCATAAAATAAATCACTCAAGAAATTTAAAATATAAAATAGGAGACTTATTAACGCTCAATGAAGAAGAGCTCACAATAAGCGAACTAGAATTTTTAATTAGAGCAACACGGTTAACATACGATTAAACGATACAAATTTTAAATAACAAACTAGCCCTCTCATTAGATTGCCCGAGCAAATTTAAAACAGCAACGTTAGGGATAATTTTTTGTAATAAAGTAACCAAATTAACAAAGGTAAGAATGCCGGTAGTGGACATAAAGCTGGGAACCGCATTGGTTAATACCTATGACGGTTCACCAGCACAGTTAAATGCGTTCCTCGACGCGGTGGCATTATTTTCCGACACCATAGAAACTGAATTTGCTGAGGCGAGCGTGGCACAGAAAGCGACGGCACAAACAACCGTAGTTCGTTTCGTTAGAACAAGGCTAACGGGTACTGCTCGCCAGGCAGCGGGTGAATTAAATAACCTCCAGGAAACTGTCAATGCGATAAAAACGCGTTGTACACCGAAAATTTCCTCAGACGCCATTTGGGCGAAATTAAAACTAGTTAAACAAACGTCAACGGCAGAAAATTTCTGTGACGCCGTTGAAAAATTAGCTAATGAATTAAAATCTGCATATATCACGGAAGGCATTCCGCATGATACGGCAGATAAAATGTCGACTAAACGGGGAGTGAAAACGCTGATTAGCGGCATCAAAAACCCCGATGTGAAAATCATCTTAAAGGCAGGAAATTTCGCAAAACTAAATGACGCAGTGCAAAAACTACAAGAAAATGAATCTGGGGTAGAATCCCAATCTCATGTTTTTCACGTGAGAGAGACCAACAACTACCATGGTCGGGGCCGCGGATGCAACAATAATAGAGGTAACAGATTTCGTGGTAGAAACACCAACAATGGGGGTCGTTATCAGAATTCCGGCCAATATAACTATCAAAATTTCCATCCGGGTAATAACTGGCGTGGTAGAAACAATTACTATCACCAGCAACGCAATCAAGGTCCTGGGCGGCAGATTTTTTATGCCAACCAGAACCAGGGAAATGGGCAGATCCCCAAGCAACCACAGCAACCAAGGCAGATTCAGCAACGAAGTAGGGGAATAGTTACGAACAGCCAACAACAGAATCAAAAAGTCCAATTAGCCAATATTGCGCAGCAGCACCAATAAAACAGTTTTTCTCAATAAACGCTGCATGCAGTAATTTCATAGTCCTGAAAGTAGATTTTTTGGACACAGAGAGTACCTTACTCGTGGATTCTGGAGCGGAAATATCCATTTTTAGGACAAATAATGTGCATCCAACTACGCTAATAAACACAAACGAGCAATGCTCAATATCCGGAATTAACGAATATTCGGTGCCTACTTTAGGAGACGCAATTACTACTATAAATCTACCTAATGGAGTAAAAATTGAACACAAATTTCATCTGGTGGATTATCAATTGCCAATTCCTACCGATGGAATTATTGGTAGAGATTTTTTGCGTAAATATCACTGTCTACTCGATTACGACACCTGGATACTTTCAGGTAGATGCAATTCTGTGCCTTTCGAATTGCCTATCCATGAAGACATGACGGAGGTATCTTCTTACCACCCAGATGTGAAGTTTTTAGACGGGTAAAAATCGGAAATGTTAATAATACATATCTAATTAAATCAAAAGAAATCGAGCCTGGAGTGTTTGTGGCAAACTCCATAGTAAATTCATTCAGCCCTATTGTGAAATTTTTAAACACAACGAGTAAAATAGTCGAAATTAAGCAAAATTTTGCCAATCAGATCGTAGACATTGAAAACTATGAAATTTACACTTTTATTAAAAACAACGAAGAACAAAGAAAA
This sequence comes from Wyeomyia smithii, assembly GCF_029784165.1. Lineage (NCBI taxonomy): Eukaryota > Metazoa > Arthropoda > Insecta > Diptera > Culicidae > Wyeomyia > Wyeomyia smithii. The sequence goes on from NC_073694.1 coordinate 119,361,766, forward strand.
CAGCAACTAGTTTCAGAACTTAAGTTAGAGCAAACACCACAAGATTTAAAATCAAAAGTAACTGACTTGTGCAATAAATATAATGATATTTTTGCCCTTCATACAGATAACCTCACGCGCAACAACTTTTACAAGCAAAATATTAATCTCAGCGACAATTCGCCAGTTTACATAAAAAACTACCGTCTGCCAGAAGCAAATAAGGAAGAAATTAAAACTCAAATTGACAAGATGTTGAAGGAAGATATCATACAGCCTTCGCTATCTCCCTACAACTCACCAATTTACAATCTTGTCCGGAGGATGTGAATGGAAAATGTTAATAATACATATCTAATTAAATCAAAAGAAATCAAGCCTGGAGTGTTTGTGGCAAACTCCATAGTAAATTCATTCAGCCCTATTGTGAAATTTTTAAACACAACGAGTAAAATAGTCGAAATTAAGCAAAATTTTGCCAATCAGATCGTAGACATTGAAAACTATGAAATTTACACTTTTATTAAAAACAACGAAGAACAAAGAAAACAGCAACTAGTTTCAGAACTTAAGTTAGAGCAAACACCACAAGATTTAAAATCAAAAGTAACTGACTTGTGCAATAAATATAATGATATTTTTGCCCTTCATACAGATAACCTCACTTGCAACAACTTTTACAAGCAAAATATTAATCTCAGCGACAATTCGCCAGTTTACATAAAAAACTACCGTCTGCCAGAAGCAAATGAGGAAGAAATTAAAACTCAAATTGACAAGATGTTGAAGGAAGATATCATACAGCCTTCGCTATCTCCCTACAACTCACCAAATTACAATCTTGTCCGGAGGATGTGCGACGACCCGGACATCTGGAACGCGGCCTGTGCGGCCGCCTCCCAGATTGTTCTGGAGCTACAACGTGTGTGGCGGGTCAATCACCAACACGCCAGTGGTAGCTAACTACCAGTCTCCAGGTAGTTAGCTAGGAGGTTATAAGAGTAAAGAGGGTGCATCACGCACAAAAGCCACTTCCCGACGTAATACTTAACCGTCGTTCCGGGAAGAACAGGGCTGGAGACTGGAGGGGTTTTAGTGGGTCGGGACAGGGATCAGTAGGTGTCTGGGGGAGTGTAACTACCCCAGCATCTCTCCCCTAGTCTCATCCCCACACCCTGAGTTCTCTTCTCAGGTGTCTGTTTGCAGATTTCCCCGCCACCTTTAAAAAAAAGTGAGCTCACAGAGTTTTTTAATAGTCAGATTTCTTCGGCCCACGATTCATGTATTCCGATGCGCCAGGTAAGACAATATAGAGTACACAATACATGGTTCAACGACGAAATACGTAAAGCGATTGTCGAGAGGGAATTGGCATATAAAATTTCATCGTTTGAATTGATAATTGCCAAGAAATTGATTTTCTACAGGCTATGTAATAAAATTACTCTTCTCGTCCGACGTAGCAACCACAGTAGCAATATTGGTTTTATCAAAGTTTCATAGTACTTATTACAGCCAAAACAGCGCTACAAAACTTTGATAAAACAAAACTGGTTGCTTGGAAAGCAGTATAGCATGGACAAGCTCATTGCTACTTGTAATTCATCAAGCGTACTTTGGAAAAAACTGAAAAATCTAGGGATCGGGAAACAGAAACAACCTGAAGATTGCCGGTTTGATCCTAATGACCAGCAATGGGCAAAATCGATCTTTTTGGGTCAATTTATCGAGTTTTGAATTCTCCCTTTGTCCGCGATTTTTTACTAAACCGATCCTTTGGATGGTAAGATCGATTTTTTTCCCGCCTGAAAAATAAATGTGTGCAAAACGGATCGAAGACAAGTAGTGATTGATTTATTGTTGCCAACGTAATCTGATCTAACAAATATGTCAATTTTCTACCGTGATGGCCATAATTGAAGAATGGGCTAAAATTCAATAGACATGAAACCGAGAAAAACGCATTTCGAATTTACTTCCGACATTGAGCAGCGGTATGCTGTTCTTATGCTTCACGCAAAACCGTATTATCTCCTTGCGCACTTTTAGATCTTTTGGTAATCGATATAAGTGATGATCCAAGTCGGATCTCTTGTAGGCTTTGTACTTTATTTTGAATGTTCACTTGAAAATATTTCAGATTATAACAGGTGACATCATAAAAAACATAAATCAAAATAACGAAGCATGTTGTTCAGCAACACTGCCAGCAAGCCTGATGATAAATTTCAACGCATTCGGATTTTTCAATTTCAACCATCAGCGAGTGGTTCCCAAAGTGGATGCAAATCTATACCCAGTTATCTTCCCTTAGCATATAACCTTGTTGAGTTAAATTGGAATAATCCGCAGCCAAATTAACGAGTAAGTTCGCACCTCGACTTGAATAGCATGCCTTAGAATGTAAATTTTCTCAACAAAAGGGAACAATTCTCGCGTAATTTTTCAAAAGGACCTATCTAACATTGAGAGACACTCTTTGTTTACTTTCTCTTTGATCAATAACTATGTTATATTTTCCTTAACACTCATAACACTGAATGCATAGTAAGCAAGACAGTATAACGATCTCTCGATTAAGGGGAAGAAAGCTTGGAAAATATTTATAATGACGACGCAAGAGGACACCCGAAAACATGTTCAATGGCAAGAGATGGCGCTTTTTCAGTGGTAGGAAAATCGAAATTTCTCCGAGTATTTTGCTCATTGACCGAGAGTACAGCTATCAAATGTCTTCTATACATTTTATTCTATCTTTCTGGATTAGGAGTGATGAATGACCAAAGGGTTAAAATTACTCCCTAATAAACAAATATTAATAATAATATCTTTCTATATAACTCCATTGAGTTTTACTACCATTCGTCCATGAGCCCGTTGTGTTGATTTTGACAACACATCAAAATTAGAGCGAGAGCCGTGTGGTTGAAAGCTGATGCGCACAATACTCATTAAGGTGGTTCAAGGTTTCAAAAAGCAAGTTATCTCTTAGATATCTTCATAAAAATTTAAATTGCAATACGATAAGCGGAGTCACCAGTAATTGACTTCCGATAAGTTTAGAATATTTTAGGGCTCAAATGGAAGCAATAAAATTTTGTTCTGGCTCTTTGCTATCAAGTTTTAACATTTCCATCTGACGATGAACCGCTTTAATACTCTTAGCCAAGCAACGACATCTAGTTCTAGTGTGAATGAAAAAATCGATAGTTTCAACCATTTTTTTAATAGATGGCAATACACAAACAGGTGTGATTTATTAGCAAAAATTAGCGGCGGTGTCCCATTAACAAAACAAAGTGAGAGAGGAGAGAATTTCCCATTGTTACTTAGGTCCTTTTGAAAAATTACGCGAAAATTACAATTTTTGATCATAGGATCGTTAACTTTGTTTTTGCGGTAAAAAAAACAATTTTAGTCGCAGCAGATATTCTTCGTAAAAAAGCAATATTCGATGCAACAATATAACGATCGCTTACCTGACGCCCCTAATTACCAGACCACAAGACCGTCTCGGAGGTTTGACATATATTGCATAAAGTCATTACTAACTGATTGGTGCACATTGGGGTGGCAATGAAAATTGACTTTTCGAGTTTTATTTAGAAGTAGTGTTCAAAGTTTCGTCCTCACGAACAGTTAGCAAAATTTCGATTTTTTGGATAACACTCGACCTCGACGTTTTATACATTTCTAATAACCCGTTCACATGATGTAATATCGCCAATCTTGATTTCAAGCTTCATTCTTCAAATTTCCCATGAAAAGTAGATGTATAAGTTCTAATTTCAAGATACGCGATATCTGCTATAGTGTGAACAAGGCATAAGACATTTGGCAAAAAAAAATAGTAGGAGGGTGTTATTCAAGACCCGACCACATGACGTTGACCTACGGTGTTCTTATATTCCATTAAAACAAATAGTAGAGGGAATTGCAACTCTAGTATTTGCTGCAATTTTATCTAACAGTGCATTTCTGAACGCTGAGACGTTGAAACGTTATGAATAATAATATATAGGTACTAGAAGAATGGATCTCTCTTATTTAATCGTTGTCATTTTATACATAGTAGAATCAAACCTTTGTGCGTAGCTGCATTACCAAGACAATCATTTAATTTAGCGAATTTGGTAAAATTTTCCTATCTAAGCAAAAAGCAAACTCAACGTAACTATCTGAAATTGTAGACCAGAACGATTCAAGCGAAAATTTTAAATTTAAAAATTGTTTGACATTAAATCGATAAAGCTCATGCTAGGTTAGCTCCAGCCCAGCATATGAGCCGTTGCGGAACAGAGTGGTCTAAAGACCATTTTTTTCGAAAATGAGTTTTTTGCATAAACCGCATCTACTCAAAAAGCTGAAGTTGGGAGATTAAGAAAATTTCGGAAAATCGAATTTTAAAGCTGATTTATTCCGTGTTGAAAATTCGTCCGAAACAGAATGGCCGTTTTGTTTCGGAACAGAGTGGTCTATGTACATAAATCGATGTAATACTATCATGTAACACGTAACATGTAGCATATTACAAGTGATAAGGAACATGCCACTTTCAAAACTTTCAAAACAGCACCAACTGGTTTCAGCCAGATGTATACATTCCACGGGCTTGTGGGATCCGGTCAAAGCCAACGAGTAATTCCACTGGTTTACTTTTTACTAAGACGCAAATGTCAAAAAACATATACTACCGCTTTTGAAGCGTTGTCGGATGTGCTCGCGGATAACAGAATGAAAGTAAAGTGCGAATACATTCTTTCGGATTTTGAAAAAGCTGCGCTCAATGCGTTGCGAGAAGTTTTCCCCATGCTGCAAAGCTTTGGATGCTATTTCCATTTCACGCAGAACATCATGAAGCACTTGACGTTATTAGGATTAAAATCAGCATATTACATGAACATTAATCTTTACATGAGTATTAACCCGTAAAGACCCGGGACGGGACTTGTTTTTTGAAAATGCTCGTTCTCAGCACTGGAACGGCCGATTTGGGAAAACTTGGAATTTTATTCAAGGGGAATAGTTGCTCTAAGTTTTGGTAAAGGTGCCACCCCTTTGGACCCCTCCCCGTTTTCGTGAGACGCAAAAATGTCTGTGTTTTTTTCTAATTTTTCAAACAGATTGAGCAAACACTGGGAATTTTCATACGTATCAATTGCTCCATGCTTAGATGAAAAAAAAAAAAAAAAATTGCTCCATGTATCAAATCATGTCAGGTAGATGAAATATGGTAAGTAAGAGAGAATTCTGGAGTTTCTAAATTATTTCAGTACAAAATCACAAAACTACGTATTTTCATAAAAATTCAAAAACCAAAACCGTTTTTTAAATTTTAAGCTCTGCATTTTTGCGACAAGGTCTCCTGAATCCATACGCGATGAAATATTTATTTTAGGATGCAAACATTTTGAGAAAAACCAGTTTGAATTCACCAAAGTACGTATTTTCATGGAAACCTGATTTCTCAGTCTCCCACGGTAGGTTTCAACTTAGTTCTTCAATTTTCAAGCTCAATATTTTTAGAGTAACGTCTTCTGAATCCAAAGATGGTGAAAGATTTATTCTAGCATGCACAGATTTAGAGAAAAACGAGTTTGAATTCACTAAAGTACGAGTTCTTATGAAAACTTGATTTTCTCCAAATAAAGAACTAAAGAACGATCGAATAGGGGAAATCCGTACCCGGAATGGTTTTCGCCGAAAGTAATTCAAGTTCTTAAATACAAACGGAGAGCTCTGAAAAGCATGCATCGGAACCGAACCATGTAAAATGTCGCAGCCTACAAAGAAATTCTTCGGATCTTCAAAGTGTTGCACAGAGAAGCCTATCAATTTTACATCGATGGAATACAGAATGGAGTGAAGGAAAATCCTAAATCGTCCTGGAAATTTGTAAATAGCAGGCGTAGAGTCAACGGAATACCGGAAGTGATGAAGAACTTCAAACTACTTTAACAGGGCAACCTTTTCTGATGAATAATGTAAACAACGATCATATCAAACTTTTAATGTTTTTCACTAAGCAAAACCTGGAATTATTATCTAATGCTGATTACTGGATGTGTGATGGAACTTTCAAAACAGCACCAACTGGTTTCAGCCAGATGTATACATTCCACGGGCTTGTGGGATCCGGTCAAAGCCAACGAGTAATTTCACTGGTTTACTTTTTACTGGGACGCAAATGTCAAAAAACATATACTACCGCTTTTGAAGCGTTGTCGGATGTGCTCGCGGATAACAGAATGAAAGTAAAGTGCGAATACATTCTTTCGGATTTTGAAAAAGCTGCGCTCAATGCGTTGCGAGAAGTTTTCCCCATGCTGCAAAGCTTTGGATGCTATTTCCATTTCACGCAGAACATCATTCACGCAGAACATCAATTTTGGAGTTTCTAAATTATTTCAGTACAAAATCACAAAACTACGTATTTTCATAAAAACTCAAACAACAAACCCGTTTTTCAAATTTTAAGCTCTATATTTTTGCGACAAGGTCTCCTGAATCCATACGCGATGAAATATTTATTTTAGGATGCAAACATTTTGAGAAAAACCAGTTTGAATTCACCAAAGTACGTATTTTCATGGAAACCTTATTTTCTCAGTCTCCCACGGTAGGTTTCAACTTAGTTCTTCAATTTTCAAGCTCAATATTTTTAGAGTAACGTCTTCTGAATCCAAAGATGGTGAAAGATTTATTCTAACATGCACAGATTTAGAGAAAAACGAGTTTGAATTCACTAAAGTACAAGTTCTTATGAAAACTTGATTTTCTCCAAATCTGTGCATGCTAGATGAAAACTTTCACCATCTATGGATTCGGAAGACGTTAGTCTAAAAATATAGAGCTTGAAAATTGGAGAACTAAGTTGAAACCTACCGTGGGAGACTGAGAAAATCAAGTTTCCATGAAAATACGTACTTTGGTGAACTTAAACTGGTTTTTCTCAAAATGTTTGCATCCTAAAATAAATATTTCATCGCGTATGGATTCAGGAGACCTTGCCGCAAAAATATAGAGCTTAAAATTTGAAAAACGGGTTTGTTGTTTGAGTTTTTATGAAAATACGTAGTTTTGTGATTTTGTACTGAAATAATTTAGAAACTCCAAAATTCACTCTTACATACCATATTTCATTTACCTGACATGATTTGATACATGGAGCAATTGATACGTATGAAAATTTCCAGTGTTTGCTCAATCTGTTTGAAAAATTAGAAAAAAACACAGACATTTTTGCGTCTCACGAAAACGGAGAGGGGTCCAGAGGGGTGGCACTTTTACCAAAACTTAGAGCAACTATCCCCTTTGAATAAAATTCCAAGTTTTCCTAAATCGGCCGTTCCAGTGCTGAGAACGAGCATTTTCAAAAAACAAGTTCCGTCCCGGGTCTTTACGGGTTAAAAAGATCTGCGCGCTATCATTCTTACCGCACAGTAGAATAGGCAAAGCATACAAAGAGCTTAAACCTACTCTGCAGGACATTCCTGAAACTTTTTTCGAGTATTTCGAAGAAACGTACATTTTGGGAAAAAACGAAAATGGCCGCCCACTCTTCCTTCCAGCCTAATGGAGTAACTACAAGGCCGTGAGAGCAAAAATTCCACGCTCGACGAACCTTCTGGAGGCGTGGCATAGGAGGTGGACGGTTCTCGTAGGTACAAATCATGTTAGCTTGTCGAAAATAATTACAGAAATTCGAAAAGAACAACACGAGACGGAGGGAATTATACTACAGATAAAAAATGACATTTTACCTGCTCAAAGTAGTGTAGATTCAAGGAAAAGGACCAACTTATCTTCGAGAAATGTATCAATTTAAACAAATCATCAATTTTAGAATTTTTATGCTCATTAAGCCTATGCCTGGCTGCAAAAACTAAGAGGATGTAAATAATTTGTAGAGTGTAACTTAATTTAACTGTATAAAAATACATAAATCATAAAAGGAATCTTTTCTGTTATTTTATTACTTGTTTTATTTTATTATATTATTACGATAATACTTTGATATTTATTTTATTTCGCACTGTTCGTAAATTTGTTCAGTGTCATCTCTGGGTTTGGTTTCAATGATTCTGCCTTTCGTGCCCTTCGAAATTCTGCCTTCCATGTTTCCGCCATATGTAATATTCGGCCTTTCGTGTAAGATCATAGCGTTCTGCTTTTCATGATTCTGCCTTTCGTGCTTCTGCCTTTTGTAATTCTGCTTTTTGTGGCGAACCCATTTTCATTCAACTATCGCATAAATGCTTCATGGTCAGATAGCGCGCGATATCCGCTCTGACATAACCAATTTTTTGTACATTGTGAAATGGTATAACTGGGAAAAAAGTTGAGACTCAATTATTTCCAGTTATATCATTCTACAACGTTCGAAAAATTTTATTTCGTATGTCGTAATACTAATACAGTATGCGACATCGATGTTAGAATTTCTAAACTCTTTCGATGTCTTGAATTGTGGACTTGAATGTTCAGCGATCATTAGCAACTGCCTAGACTTCAACGTCTTGTCGTTTTACTTTGTTATCTTCACTATTTTCGCAAGGTTTGCCCCCTTGACTAAAGAACGATCGAATGGGGAAAATCCGTACCCGGAATGGTTTTCGCCGATAGTAATTCAAGTTCTTAAAGAGCTCTGAAAAGAATGCATCGAAACCGTACCATAGAAAATGTCGCAGCCTACAAAAAACTTCTTCGGATCTTCAAAGTGTTGCCCAGAGAAGCCTATCAAGTTTACATCGATGGAATACAGAATGGAGTGAAGGAAAATCCTAAATCGTTCTGGAAATTTGTAAATAGCAGGCGTAGAGTCAACGGAATACCGGAAGTGATGAGGTATGGAAATCCATTTTCACACAACGGACAGTAAACCGCCGAACTTTTTGCTGAATATTTCAAAAATGTTTATCGAATTGACAACAGCGAGGAAGTGAACAATCCAGTTGAACCTGCCACCGATCTGCTGGAGTTACGTCGTGAAGAAATAAGGCAAGCGCTGTCTGAGCTGGATTCTGGTAAGTCTCCTGGACCGGAGAGACTTCCAGCGAAGTTGGTTAAAGAATTCAAGGATGAACTCGTTGAACCTCTTTCTTTTCTTTTCAACTTCTCGTTGTCATCCGGTCATTTTCCACCTCTTTGGAAGATCTCTCATATAACCCCAATTCATAAAAAAAAGCTCTCGTTCGAATGCGGAGAACTACAGGAGGGTAGCGATTCAGTCTGCGGTTCCTAAGTTATTCGAACGATTAGTCTACTCACATCTCTACGAACGAATCCGAGAGCGCGTTTCAACTGCACAACACGGATTCTTGAAAGGAAAATCGGTTGTGACGAATCTTTGTGAATTCTCCTCTATGGTCACAGATTATATGTCTAAAGGGTATCAAGTCGACTGTGTATACGGACATGAGCAAGGCCTTTGATGTGGTTGGAATAGATAGCATTTTACGAGCCGCAGCCCATTTTAATATTAATGGGAAGTTGTTGGCATGGATTAAGACATACCTTAAAGACAGAATGCAATACGTCAAGATATTCAACAAAACATCCAGTACCTTTGGTGTTCAGTCAGATGTCCCACAAGGTAGCCACCTGGGTCCATTGTTATTTGTAATGGTTATGAATGAATTGCCAACCTTCATGAGCCGAGCAATAGTACTAATTTACGCAGATGATGTGAAAATTTTCCTACCGATTAAAATCGCCGGAGATTGCGATTTGCTTCAAGAGGATCTGAATAATTTTAGGAGATTCGTTGATGAAAATGGACTAAGTATAAATGCGAGTAAATGCTCTGTCATAACGTACACCAGGAGAGTTCGTCCGATATTGTTTGACTAAATGCTAGGACCTTCCATTTTACAACGCGTACGGAATGTTCGAGACCTGGGCGTGACAATGGATCAGTCTCTCACATTCAACGATCATATCGATAGAGTAGTGAAGGAATCGATGCAACTTTTTGCTCTCACACGACGATTTGGACGGGAATTTACGGACCCTCAGGCAATTCTTGCAATCTACGGCAGTCTTGTCAGAACAAAACTGGATTTCGCGAGTTTGGTTTGGCGACCAAAGTATGGCATGCAAAAACAACGACCTGAATCAGTTCAGCGTAAATTCGTGAAATTCGCTTTAAGACACCTTGGATGGAATGATGAACTACCCGAATACGAAAACCTTTGCTGTCTAGTAGATTTTGAAACAATCGGTAGCAGACATAAGATCGCAGATATTGTGTTTTTCTGCAACATACTCAGTGGACGGATTGAAAGCTCTTACCTGTTGGACCGACTTAATTTCAACGAAAGCCCGGTTTCTCTTCGTCGTCGGGGGGTCTTTGATCCTCCATTGAGAACGAGGAACTACACACAACACGAACCCACCAGCAGATTTATGAACGAGTTCAATGAAGTGCAGGACGTAATCTCTGTAAATATGACTCCAGAAGTAATTCGAAGAAGACTCAAATTATACTTAAGAAATCAGCAATATACTAAAACGCAAACATGTATTGTATCTAGATTTAAGAGGGGTAACGGGCTAACAGCCTATGTCCAATAAACAATTACAATTACAATAACAAATTTTTCGAACGTTAAGGAATGGTATACCTGGAAAAATAGGTGTGACTTAATTATTTCCAGTTATACCATTCTACAACGTTCGAAAAATTTTATTTCGTATGTCGTAATACTAATGTACGAAAAATACATCGCATTCATCAGATTTGTTGAGCGATCTTCCGATAAGCCCCACCTTTATTTTTAGTTCTTACAGAGTTTCTCACTTCCGTTCAACGGATGTACAAAAATGATTTCTTGTGGACATTCTGTCGAGCCGGACCGATAGAGCTCTCATAAAGGCAACGAAATAACATGTATTGTGTCGTGTTGCGCGGCTTGGAAGAAAAAAATGTTCCCGTCTCCGTGTCGAATGGAAGCAGATTGTTGCGTGTTTCATATTGCCTATGGTAGACATGAGTATGAAGGTGGAAATTCTGCTGTGATGTCAAACTATAAACGTTTTTTTTAAGACGCAATAGCGTAAGTGCTGCATTTCTGTTATCTGCTACCATCCAGCACTATAACAAGTATAAATTACAACCAGCCCTTCTCAGGGCTAGCAACACGTTCTTGAGGCAATGTTGAATTTTTCTTGGCTCGCAAATGCTGAAATTTGCGGTTTACCGTCTGTTACACATGATGAAAAATCTTAACTACTTCAATCACATAATTGTAGAGCACCAAAAGGTGCTATTATATTTCACAACAGTAACAACACTGGCAAGTTTGTTCAATTATCACTATTTCGGATAACCATTCGCCGATGTTTCTAGTTCTCTCGTTTTCTCTAGTAGAATTGCCTGCCATACATTTAGCCTTTAAAAAGGCCGGTTGCTGCAATTGCAATTTTTTTTCAATTATCGCATAAATGCTTCATGGTCAGGTAGCACGCGATATCCGCTCTGACATAACCAATTTTTTGTACGTTGTGAAATGGTATAACTGGGAAAAGAGGTGAGACTCAATTATTTCCAGTTATATCACTCTACAACGTTCGAAAAATTTTATTTCGTATGCCGTAATACTAATGTACGAAAAATACATCTCATTTATTCTGGCTCAGAGCGATCTTTTGATAAGCTCCGCCTTTATTTTCAGTTCCTACAGATTTTCTTAATTTCGTAACACGGATGTACAAAAATGATTTCTTGTGATCATTCTGTCGAGCCGAACCGATAGAGCTAGGGATGGGCGATACAGTCTGAAGTATCGATACCTGAGTACTCGAATACTTTTGCATAAAACGATACCAAGTATCGTGGTATCGGTATAGAAAATATCGATGCCAAAATACTCGATGCTTTTGGTCGAAATATCGATACTGTTGGTATCGATACTGGTATCGCCTATCTCCGATAGAAGGCATCGGTGGTATTGGTATCGTTACAAAGCATCGTTGGCAAAGTATCGATACCGCTTCTCATCGCTAGCATCGAGTATCGATGCCGAAATACTCGGTACTTTAGCTCCATGTATCGATACCGTTGGTATCGATACAAGTATCGCCCATCCCTAGATAGAGCTCTCATAGAGGCAACGAAATAACATGTATTGTGTCGTGTTGCGCGGCTTGGAAGAAGAAAATGTTCCCGTCGCCGTGTCGAATGGAAGCAAATTGTTGCGTGTTTGATATTGCCTATGATAGACATGAGTATGAAGGTGGAAATTCTGCTGTGATGTCAAACTATAAACGTTTTGTTTTAAGACGCAATAGCGTAAGTGCTGCATATCTGTTATCTGCTACCATCCAGCACTAGAACAAGTATAAATTACAACCAGCCCTTTTCAGGGCCACTAACACGTTCTTGAGGCAATGTTGAATTTTTCTTGGCTCGCAAATGCTGAAATTTGCGGTTTTTCGTCTGTTGAATATGATGAAAAATCTTAACTACTTCAATCACGTAATTGTAGAGCACCAAAAGGTGCTATTATATTTCAAAACAGTAACAACACTGGCAAGTTTGTTCAATTATCACTCTTTCGGATAACCGTTCTCCGATGTTTCTAGTTCTCCCGTTTTCTCTAGTAGAATTGCCTGCCACTTCCAATAATTTTGCAGCTACCGAAAACTCCATAACAGCCGCCAGATAGACAGGTGCTTATGTATCAACGCGCCCAGCGCGATCAGCCATAAATTGAAACCCGGCTTTTCTTTCTCCGTCACGATCAGCATCCAACGTGCATGTGGTATCGGTACAGTCATGGAATGAACAAAGCGCGTGTCAAAATCCTTTGCACAGTAACACGAAACACCGTGATGTTATACTGCTGCTTGCCTGCTATCTGCCTTCATCCACCACATACAGAATAACTGCATTGCATATGTACAATACGCAACCGAGAAACAGAAGAATTCGATTGTCTTCCAAAACACAAAACTGTACGTGTTGGGTATAAAACTGCGTGTGCGAGAGCTCATCGGTCTCCTTCTCCGGCTCCGTCGGCTGCCAACATGAAATGAAATTTATATTTTGTGCATTCGCATTACGAACCAGAGACAGGAAGAAACTTGAAATAAAGGCGAAGTCTTGTACCTGTAAGACTCCGCCTTTATCACGAGTTCTTTCCAGTTTGTCTCTGGTTCGTAAGTTACAACATAGCTCTAAAATATATCAGGAACAGAAAGCGACCTCGAGTAAACAACAAAAACAACAAATCGTTTACAAAGTCAGATCGGTTGTATCCGTTAGTGTCGACTGTGCTTGTGAAGAGAGGTGGTGATTGGTTGCTCGGTATGATTTAGACAATCGATGTTATTTATCATCTTTTCAATAGTGTATCTCAAACAATAGGTTATTTTTGTTACAAACCAGAGATGGTCGGGTATGGAAAATTTCCAGGTGCTCAAGATAAGTTGGAAAAACTTCAACGGCTAGCTACTCTCTCAATAACGGGTGCAATGAGAAGTACACCAACCAAGGCATTGGAAGCTTTACTCTTTATGCTTCCACTGCATCAGTTTATACAATTAGAAGCAGAGAAGAGTGCTTTAAAAGACTCTTAAAACTCTTTGAAGGTGACCTAACAGGTCATCTAAATATTCTAAAAACTATTCGTATCAATCCCCTAGTAACCAACAATGAAGACTGGATGGAGAAAAGATACAACTTTGAAAGAAGATATCAAATAGTTGAACCTGAGCGCGATGTTTGGGAACGCGGGGGTCCCGATCTCCGTCCGGGATCAATTGTTTTTTACACAGATGGTTCAAAAATGAACGATAGAGTGGGAGCAGGAGTAACAGGCCCAGGAGTAAATCTATCAATTCCGATGGGTCGATGGCCAACCGTTTTCCAAGCCGAAGTCCAAGCTATACTAGCTATGTTCTGTTATATGCCTACGCAGGAAATACAGACACTCAAACATTTGCATCATGTCCGACAGTCAAGCAGCTTTAAATGCTCTGAAGTCTGCAACATGCACATCAAAACTTGTTTGGGAGTGTTCTCAATCACTTTATATTGGGTTCCTGGTCACTGTGGAATCGATGGGAACGAAAAAGCCGATGAACTTGTAAGACTTGAATCGTCTCATCAGTTCATAGGACCAGAACCTTTCTGTGGCTTATCCGCTTCTTCACTTAAAAATGGAGCTGAAAGCATGGGAAATTTCGAAGCTGGAGTCCAACTGGACAAATACTTCCATTGGTAGGCAGTCAAAGAGGTTTATAACACCGAACGGTCCTATGACTCGCAAAATACTGGAGCTTTCAAAGAAAGATCTAAGCACATATACTGGTCTAATAATAGGGCATTGTTCGAGCCGTTATCACTTGAAGCTTATGAAAAAACTTCAAGATGATACGTGTCGCTTATGTGGCATGGAAAAAGAAGACTCGGAACACCTGTTATGCCGATGTCCGGCAAATATTAATAAAAGACGTAAGTTCTCCAATAGGGGGCTGTTAGAACCCTCTGAAATCTGAAGAACAACTCCCAGTACGGTTATTCGCTTCATGCGAAGTGTAATACCAGACTGGACTAATGCTTTTGGTCATATCATGACGGCCACTTCCAGTAGTGGTACGTTATCCTGACTTAGCAAAATTAAAAAGGGCATATGTCACAAAAGATCAAAAAATTGGTCGCAGTGATAAAATACCCAACACGGAAAAAAATGGAAAATTTGTTACCCGTACCCGACCCGTACCCGACTTATTGAGAATTTTCAAACCCGTACCCGACCCGAACTCGAAGTCGGGTTTGATTAAAACACCCGTACCCGACTCGAACCCGAAAATTTTTTTTTACAGCTACCCGTACCCGAATGAAAAATACCCCGCAATTGCCGGTACCCGAACCGTCCTGGATTTTTTTTTCTTTAATTTTTTTTTTTTCAGAATACCTGGTTACCTCGCACATTTTATGTACTGATTGTCATATGTGGTTTCTCCGGAGTTAGGCTAGAACCGATTGTTCATGTGAACGAATGTTAATGAACCCAGAGTTCCAGGCTACATATTGGTTCTCCTTGAATCCAGCGTAGCACCTGTCACTGAGAACGTCCGCTTGTCTGATGTTGAAAAATTTGACCATATTTATCACGCAGCAAAATATCTATTCATAATTGTGTACGGAGAATTTGGGTTCCATTTTTCGTGTTAGCTACCTCATATTGAAATTGATCAAGGATTTCAATTATTTATTTTGTATGTATACGTATGATTCATATAAAATGCTGGAAATTTTTATTTTGTTTTCGAGAGATCAATGAAAATTCAATAGAATTTTTTGAAAGATTCATAATAACTTAATAATGAACCAGATCGAAACAACTAGAATATCAGGATAAATTACCCTATAGTTGACCCCTTTATTTCATTAATTTGTGTTTGTGATGCAGACTGGCTGAACAAGATGTTTCCAGATGGAAGTTTTCTGAAAATCACTCGAGATTTCACATACAATGAATTAATCTGGCGGGTGGTCCACTATAGGGAAGGGATCCACTATATGTTAATTTACCCTACTAGAACAACACGGAGAATGATGAGAAATGCATGTCTGGTAGAGTTTAAAATAAACGACGAGTTTTATGTGCACATCGTAGCAACCTGGAATCTAAAATTCGGTATAACACAGATATTTCTGTACATGCGACATCCCTGATCATAGTGCAAACCAAGACCTGGGAGGAAGAAACGAATACTACACTAAAAATCGGTCGAAACAGATGAAACGCTCATTTGTCGTTTTTTGATAGCGTGTAACTGTCTTCCTGCTGTAATCCGAACATGACTGGAACTAAGTTTTTAGTAACATCAAGAATACTAAATGTGCAAATTTTTCTGTAAATGACAGATTTTTCTAGTCAGTTTCTTCAGATTTTTATGTTATATATATATATATATATATATATATATATATATATATATATATATATATATATATATATATATATATATATATATATATATATATATATATATATATATATATATATATATATATATATATATATATATACGCAGACTTTTTTTTTGTTCAAACATTTATTTAACACGATTTCGCAGACTTGCGCAGAGTTGAAATAATTTTACAATTTTATACCTCACTATTTTGTGAAACAAAAATCAACATTCAACCGTGATGAAGTGTATAGTTCGAAATTGTTACCAAACGACAGTTTTTTTGATACCCGAGTAATAATTACGGAGGAAGTACTCCACATATAACACGTTTTAACCACAAAAATGCCTTAAAAAATCGGCAAACTTTCAAAACTCGTATGGATGTTATCATGATAAGTATTTTTCGAATAAGTCCACGGTCAAGTAAAATGCAATCATCCTTCCACAGTGATGACGTTGCCGTACGTATGTACAAAATTGTCGCTACATAAAACAGAAGTTGGTTAAGCAATTCCTCAAATTTCAAAAGAAAGCTGGCTTGCACCGTAAATCCAGAAAGCGCAAGTTTAATAATCGAAATAAGCTGGCAGGATTATTACTGAAATTTATTATTTTACGTAAAAGTAATCCAAAATATTTTGGGTAGCCACACTGATACAAAAAAATGCTTGCATTGAATATTTTATCAAGTAAGGCGATACCTTCAAGTTATTACAATACCTGCTACTAAAAGATGCTTTTTTCTCCTGGTTCAAATTGACAACTCATTCTGAGTCATTTGACTTTCCCACAGCTTCGTATCCGTGTCTCCCTTCCACACCAAGACTATGCTAAAACACCTAGGCTTGAAAAGTTAATAAGGGACGATCCATTAATGATGTCACGCAAAATTCGTAAAAAATTAACTTCCCCCCTCCCCCTTGTCACAAGCTGTCACAACTTCCTTGACCACCCCCCTTAATTACGTCACGTTTTTAAACCCCCCCCCCCCTTTTTTTGGTAATAATTGATTGAAAATCGAGAAATTTTTTAGAAATGCATCTTTCGATAAGAACGATTTTACTGAAAGAATAACTGAAACTAAAAGGAAAAGAAGAATATAGAAGATAACTAGAAAGCGTTTATTTCTAAGTCAAATGATGCTGTTGAAGGAGTCGCATATCGACGACATAGAAAGCCGAGACAGTAACTGCAGCATCATTGCTGATTTTTGAAAGACCATCAATATTTAGTTCCTCTTCTTCAATCAAATCGCAATCCAAATCATCACCACATGTTACAATAGCCAAGCATTTTTATTTACGTTTTGTCACAAGTTTTGTATTTATTGATTGGATTGAGAGATACTAAAAATTAATGAAATTGCGCTGTCATTCATAAACGAACATACACGGTAAAACGTAATTAACGAACATTATGCTTTTTAACATGAAAAAAATCGTCATTTATTTTATCTAAAGCAAATCTTAAGCAAAAAAAGGGATCGTAGAACTATAAATGCAAATATCATAAATAGTTCTGAGTTGAACTCTGTGGTTAGGTATGTGACTTTTTCATTTTTTTTTTCTGAGTTTAAATGTGATGTCACACTCAAGCTAACACCCCCTCCCCCATATGTCACAAAATGTCACAATAATTGAAGCCCCCCCCCCCCCCTAAACGTGTGACATCATTAATGGATGGTCCCTAAGTAAATACATGAATGAAAAATAGAGGATTTTTAATTTTATCATCGACCTGTTGGCGGACTATTACTCAATGCATAATATTTATAAACTTATAAGGGATATTCATCATAAGAAAATAAACGTTCGGAAAACCAGATTTGTGGGTTAAATGAAGCAGCTTGATAGTAATTTTGATTGAAAGGAGAGATTTACGATGACTTTGATAGTCAAGCGATTAAAAACGGGCTAATATTTCAACAAGCAGAAACATTTCAAATTGAAACAGAAACAAGTGAATGGCGTAAAAATGACGAATTAAGGACTTATGATAAAGTTGAAAATCCACAAGTGTATTCGAAACAGCTCGTATTTATTTTTTGGTTAAATCGTGAACAAACAGTATCATAAAAATCGAGAAAGCATTAAGTAGCCAAATTTTCATTTTCATCGCGTACCTCCTTGCAGACTTTTTCATCATTTTGATTCATCGGCATTTCGATAGCAGCAATCTTCCTATCTGGTATCTCTTCATTAAAGTCTTCTCGCCGTTTCATTTGACCTGATTGAGACGATGCACAGACGCGTTCAATATGACCAATTTTGCCACAACTACGGCAAGTTTTCTGCATCGCGTGACACTGATTCGGAAAATGGAAAATGCTCCCACATCGCCAACAATTATTAACTGGTCCATATTGTTGGTGTGATCGTCCTATTGCTTTTCCTCTCGCATTAACTCCACGAAAACTTCTACGACCACTGAAACGATTGTTTCCTCTGAAATTGTAGCGACTCTGTCCGTAATGCCGTTCTGATTGTCTTTCCACGGCGGCAGGCAACCGTCATAACATTGTTATGACCACGATTACGCTGATAGTCTTCTTCATTCACTTTTTCTAGTTCTCTGTCGCGTATCAAGTCGATAAGGGATTTCAGGGTACTATGTTTTATCCAGTTTCTGTAGGCTAGTACTCGAACCCGACTGTCCGATGCCCCTTGAGTGAATACTCGTACCATTGCTTCCATTTCCTGGTCTTCCTCATAGTTACACATTTTCGCCGCATTTCCAACTCGCCTCACAAATTGGATTCTGCTTTCTGTCGATGCCTGGTGTGACGTCACACCCCGCGAAGATTACCCAATGTTCCGTCACGATGCATCAGAATTCAGGCTAAAAACCATAGTTTGCTGCCGAGCTTACTCAATACTGTAGAGAATCAAAACAATTTCAACATAAACTAGAGCATTAGCTTGCAGAAGAGTTTACTTAACTCGCAAAAAAACAAGTTATAATAACATAGCATTCTAGAGCATCCTTATTATGAATTGTTGGCTGAACAGAACGACATCAAGGCATTTTTGTATTATAAACTCAACCGAACAGAACAAAACATCCTTATTATGAGTCGTTGAAAATCAATAACCACGCGTCCTAGTTATAAAGCGTCGAACGATCGGTGGCTTACGAAATGTAAATATCCTAACAAGCATGCCACACAATGTTTACCTTTTCAATTAAGCAAAACAGAAGCCGGAGGCACAGCGTCACTCACGGTTACCCTTAGGCGCTCACGGTTGCGCACGGTACCGAGAGCTTGCGCGCTCTCGGATACTCACAATTAGCGCGCGAACAAATACCGTACGCTCTCGCACGTGCTCCGATGCACGCGCTCTATAACACCCGCGGTATAATAATATGTACTAAAATTCAACTCGAAAACGAAACAGAGTAATAAATACTATAGGTTAGAATAGAACCGCTAGATAGGCGATAACTCAGATCGGAGGAGAAGAGTCTCTCCGCTCTGAGTTACACAGGTTAATATTTAAGCAAAATTGTAACTTAATAAAATCAATCATCTTTATCTATCATCCAAAAGAGGTGATTCCGCGAATCGAAAGTTCGCGTACAGGACTTCGTGTGTTTCATTTCTAAGAGATCACAGGTCCTGGTAGAGCTCTAGCCCTACACTGGGACATGTTCATCAACTTGCCCCTTTGCGCTAAAATATATGTTCGAGAGCTGAAATATTCGTCCAGTCTCTCTATTGCATTAGTTAAAGGAGCGGTCAACTCATTTGCCATGCCTGGCGATGACACTGTAGTATTGTAAATTTCTCGTAGTTTTGATCCCACCTTTATCTTAAATAAACCGAACAAGGTGAGCTTGTCCCTAGTATTGACGAGGTGGATGGAAGCATAAAAGATATCTTTCCAAGATTCGAATGCTCTCTTATCGATTTCAGTCTCTCCGTCTGAAGGCAGACGTTCTGGAATGTTGATAGTACCAAGAGTAAAACTGCTCATAGTTGAAAGCAATAATGAGTTATGTTCCGCTTCTCCAAAATCTTGACGCATGGTACTAAAGCAAGGGTACTCGATTCCAATCCGCGGCAGCGTGTCTGCTGTAAGCGTTGCAACTTGTTCCCGAAGAGTATTTTTCTTCTCTAATGGCTCTTTCAGTTGCTTCATCAATTTTTTCTTTGAAGATTTTCTGCAATCATCAAAAAAAGAAACTTCTTTTTTTTTTTTTTTAAACACTACATGTCTGCACCACAGGTCCCAGTCCTGATAATCTGCCGCCAGCTTTTGTTAAGCAGTTTGCTACTAGCCTTGCTTTACCCGTATCGATTTTGTTCAATCGTTCGCTGAGTAGCGGTGTGTTTCCGACAGTCTGGAAAGTGGCGTTAATAACTCCAATAAATAAAACCGAAAATATTCATAATGTTGAAAATTACCGAGGTATCTCTATACTTAGCCGCCTCGAAAAAATTGTTTACAATGCTGCGTATCGTTCTACTCATCCAATCATGTCTGAACATCAACATGGTTTCGTGAGAAAGCGATCTACAGTCACGAATTTGATGGTATTTATTGACTCGCTGATAAACGGTATTGAAGAACGTCGACAAGTTGACGCAATTTATGTGGATTTCAGTAAAGCATTCGATAAGGTACCACATGCGCTAGCAGTAGATAAGATGAGGTTTATGGGATTTCCTAACTGGGTGACCAAGTGTTGAAGTTGATACGCACCGGCTCGCGAAAGTAAAAAACGTTTTTTTGAGCGCCTCGAAACTGATCGTTCGCCCGAATCCGAAGTTTACCGAGACATTACGATTTTTTTTTGTATATGATACATATTCTGATTTTAATCTCTGTCAATGTATTCCTTGTACAACTTTTGCGTTATGCGTATCACGCATTGGTTGTGCGAAGTCAGAGCAAATTCTGTGCGAATTGAAAGGACACATTGGATGATTAACCCTCTAGTACCCAAATTAATTTTTAGACGGACTTCGAAAAAATCACTATAAAGCCTTATAAACATTTTTTAAGTCCTTATTGAAGCTTTTTAGTGGTTTGACTGAAGAGCGTCTAGAGGCGGCACTGGGCACTAGAGGGCTAAAGCTTGAACTTTTGAGTCATTGACAGTAAGAAGAAAACTATTTCAACGGCTTTTTGTATTTGGTTTACTCAATGGGGAAATCGACTGCATCGCTCTGTTAAGTTCTATAAGTATAACCGTTCCTCGAAGGCAACTACGAAATTACACGCTGCTGTGGCAACAAACCCATCGCCCCAACGACGCTTATAACGCACCATGGAATATGTGCTGTCGAGTTTTCAACGAAGTTTGTCACGTCTTTGATTTTAACATTAGTAAAAGAACTTACAGACGAAGAATTCAACACCTAGACCAAGAAAATATCTGTACAACTTTATTTTGAAGATTGACCAATAAATTATATTAAATCAATTGCTTCCGGGCGTTGACTTATATATTACTACTTCCTCTTGACTTTAGGTTGACTCAGCCATGACTTAGAATATGTATGAACTAATTCCAAAATAATTAGCATTATTAGAGTCAGTTTTTGCCGAAAATTATAGTGTAGTATGATTCTTAGGTGTGTTATTTCAATGATGCATGCAAAGTTTTCTTACATTCATTGAATTTTTCAGATAAAATGCGTAAGTTTTTAACGGGTGGGCCAAAACACCCTCGTTACGTTATTACAGGTTAAAAAGGCGAGCAAGACCAGGGTTAACTTTTAATAAAAGCAGCGAAAAAAACCGAAAATAATGAACAACATGCTGCATCCAATGACCTTAATTTTTTTTTTCACCGAAAATGTCCGGGGTCCGGAAAGCATTACCCGGTCCGTTACGAAGTCCGGATGGCTCCGTTCCGGTCCGGTCCGGAAAATAATCGGACTTTGAAGGTTCCGGTCCGATCGGACTTCGGACCAGACCGGACCGGACTTTTACCGGACCCTACCCGGTCTGATGTCGAACACTACTCCCAACGAATTATACTATTTCTTATATACGGATCGGTTGGTACGGATTGTCCCCGTTCTTAGATTATATTGTATTTTTTTGCGCTACACAGCAGGCCTCCCCGTTGATAAGAAAAATGTATGGAAATCATTTTTTAAAAAAATGATGGATATCATTTTCCTCGTTACTTGCAAGTACTGGCTGTGTTCGCTGTGTTGCCACATTTTCATCTGTACTGGGAGCTGCAAAAATCTTTTTCATCTGTACTATTTCCGGGAAAAATCTCTACCAAAATCTGTACCACTGGCCCAAAGTTTTTTTTTTTTATATTTATACAGCTTCAACGTGAATTGTTTAGAGAAAACTGGGACTGCGTTGACTCAATTAATATTAATTGGAAACTACTAGCTCGATTGTCAATAAAACTTTTGCACACTTAAGAATGGGGCTCGGTAATGCATATTACCGAGCCATTGCGGTTCAATCTCCTGAAAAATCAGCCAAAAAACAATAAAACCCATACTTCAGCAACACTACCGATATTTCGGATATTTTGTACCAACATTTTAGTTTGGTTTAATCGAGATTTACGAAAAAATGTAACAACTGCCGTTTTTTAACCGAGTGGTGCCATTCTCGGCAGCAAATGAGGGGCCATCCACATACCACGTGGACAGTTTTTTAACGACTTTTTGCCACATGCATAATGGCCAATTTGCAATGGAGGATCACTGATCATGCATTCAGTTTGTCATGTTTACTTAGGGACCATCCATTAATGATGTCACGCGTTTAGGGGGGGGGGGGAGGGGATTTCAATTATTGAGACATTTTGTGACATATGAGGGAGGGGGTGTTAGCTTGAGTGTGACATCACATTTAAACTCAGAAAAATAAAATGAAAAAGTCACATACCTAACCATAGAGTTCAACTCAGAACTATTTATGATATTTGCATTTATAGTTCTACGATCCCTTTTTTTAGGTTTAAAATTAGTTTATTTGACACGGCACGATACATTTTCTGTTTTACTGAGCCAAGTACAATTCGTATTAATTCTACGTTAGCAGGGAAAAGAAGGAGGCCTTTTATTTATTCTCGCGGCTGACTACGAGCTAGTGGGGATTTAAGGTGAGAGGAGGGAAATACAATTCTTGCTTAAAACTAATTAAGATATACGATCTATTTGTGTTTCGACTGGTGTTCTTTTTTGTTTTTTAAACATAGATTTAGGCTCTTCGTGTTCGTGTCTCCAGCGTCGTATACGGGTATTCTGACAAATAGACAAAAGAATATTAAATTTTAATGTCAGTCTTTTCCAAATAACAGTACAGTTGTGTCATGTACTGGAGATCACCGCTTCCCAGAATGTCTCTAACGGGTACGTTCGGTTGTTTTCCTCGGGCCCGGAGGGAATCTATAAGCTCGGACCTAACATCACAGAATTCGGCACACGACCAAACAACATGCTCGATGTCATGGTAGCCATCGCCACAAACGCAGTGATTACTGTCTACAAGCCCTATACGAAAGAGATGCGTGTTTAACGTGTAGTGATTGGACATAAGTCTGGACATCACGCGAATGAAGTCCCGACCTACATCCAACCCCTTGAACCATGCTTTCGTCGATACCTTAGGAAAAATGGAATGTAGCCACCGTCCCAGTTCATCTGAGTTCCATGATGATTGCCAACTGTTGAGTGTTCTCTGACGCAAAATGCTATAAAATTCATCATAAGCAATTGGTCTTTCATAAATATCGCCATCAATAGCACCCACCTTAGCAAATGAGTCAGCCTTTTCATTACCCGGAATCGAGCAATGAGAAGGGACCCACGCTAAGTTAACCCGGTAATTTTTATCTGTTAAAGCACTTAAAAACCGCCGTATTTTCCCCAGGAAATACGGGGTGTGCTTCACAGGCTTCATCGATCGCAGAGCCTCAATGGCACTGAGACTATCTGTGAAGATGAAGTAGTGGTCTATGGGTAGGGTTTCGATGATTCCAAGAGAGTACTGAATAGCAGCAAGTTCTGCGACGTACACGGAAGCAGGAGCATTGAGTTTGTAGGAGGCGGTAAAATTTTCGTGGAAAACACCGAAGCCAGTGGACTCATCTAGATTAGATCCGTCAGTGTGAAACCTTTTATCATAACTAACATGTTTAAACTTATTGGAAAAAATCTTAGGGATCTCTTGGGGTCGCAATTGATCCGGGATATCAGAAATGTCTTGTTTCATGGTGGTGTCGAAGAATATAGCATTATTAGAAGTATCTAAAAGTGCGACATTGGAGGAATCGTATGAAGAAGGATTAATATCTTGAGCCATATAGTCAAAATATAAAGTCATAAATCTGGATTGAGATTGAAGGTCGACCAACCTCTCGAAATTTTCAATTACTAATGGGTTCATAACTGTGCATCGAATTAGCAACCGGTAAGAGAGATTCCAAAAACGATGTTTCAACGGAACGGAACCCGCTAACACTTCAAGACTCATCGTATGGGTCGACCGCATGCAACCCAAGGCAATACGCAAACAACGATATTGTATTCTTTCTAGTTTCAAAATATGCGTGTTCGCAGCGGAGCGAAAGCAGAAACAACCGTACTCAAGAACTGACAGTATTGTTGTTTGGTATAACCTCAGAAGGTCTCCTGGGTGGGCTCCCCACCAGGTTCCGGTAATCGTAGGAAAAAAAAATTAATCCTCTGTTGGCATTTTCGTGTCAGATACCTAATATGACAAGCCCAGGTGCATTTAGAGTCGAACCAGACCCCGAGATATTTAGCGACTAAAACCTGAGAGATCATTTTACCCGTTAGTACGAGCTGCAGCTGAGCTGGGTTATGCTTCCTAGAATGGTCCTTGCAGATCGCTAGCCTCGCTACCAGTAATGGATACAACGCTATCGTCTGCAAGTTTCCTTAGCGTGCATGAATTTGCAAGACATTCATCGATGTCATTGACGTAAAAATTATATAAGAGAGGACTTAAACATGAGCCATGGGGAAGGCCCATGTAACTAATTCGGGAAGTTGTCGAATCGCCATGTGAGAAATACATATGCTTTTCTGACAACAAGTTGAGCAAAATGTTATTCAAATTTGGTGAAAGTCCCTGCGAATGAAGTTTCGCGCTTAAAACTTCTACAGAGGCAGAGTCAAAAGCCCCCTTAATATCCAAGAACGCAGAAGCCATTTGCTCTTTCCGAGCAATTGCGACTTGAATTTCAGTAGAAAGCAACGCTAGGCAATCGTTCGTCCCTTTGCCCCGGCGAAAGCCAAATTGAGTATCTGAAAGTAAACCGTTTGTTTCGACCCATTTGTCTAACCGTAAGAGGATCATTTTCTCCAATAATTTCCGGAGGCAAGAGAGCATCGCAATCGGCCTATATGAATTGTGATCAGAGGCAGGTTTCCCGGGTTTCCCAACAGCAATGACTTTTACCTCCCTCCAGTCATGCGGAACAATATTTAGCTCAAGAAACTTGTTGAACAAATTCAACAAGCGTCTTTTTGCAGAGTCGGGTAGATTCTTCAACAGGTTGAATTTTATTCTATCTAACCCTGGAGCCTTATTGTTGCACGACAGGAGAGCCATTGAAAGTTCCAACATCGAAAATGGAGGCTCTTCCGTAGTTACTATAAACGCGTCGCGAAAGGTTTTCTGTTCCGGTAGAGTCCGGACAGACCTTTTTGGCAAAATCGAGTATCCAGCGATCTGAATACTCCTCACTCTCATTCGAAACGTCACGGTTCCGCATGCGCCTGGCGGTATCCCAAAGAGTGCTCATCGCTGTTTCCCTCGACAACGCGTTTACGAACCGCCGCCAGTACCCGCGTTTTTTCGCCTTTACTAAGCTCTTCATCTGCCTGCCCAGTGCCTCGTACTTTCGAAGCAGGTTGACAGTGCCGTACTCCCGGTAGTCCTTATACGCCGCGGACCTTCGCACGTACAGCTCAGAGCACTCTTTGTCCCACCATCTGTTGGGAGGGCGCTGTCTAATCGTTACCCCGGGTATCGGGTTCGTCTGAGCTTGAGTCGCGGCGTCGATTATCAAGCCAGCTAAGAACGCGTATTCTTCCTCCGGAGGAAGTTCCTCGTGAGTCTCGATAGATTCCGCTATAATAGACTCATAACGCTTCCAATCAATATTACGTGTAAGGTCGTAGGAAATATTGATTGGGTTCGGGGGAGTTGAACCATTAGCAATTGATATAACGATTGGAAGATGATCACTACCGTGGGGATCGTTGATTACTTTCCACTGGCAATCTAACGCTAGTGATGTCGAGCAGAGGGATAGGTCAAGCCCGCTTTCACGTGCTGGAGGATTAGGTACACGTGTCGCTTCCCCAGTATTCAAAAGTGTCATATTGAAGTCGTCGATCAAGTTACAAATTAAAGAAGATCGGTTGTCGTCGTACAGCGACCCCCATAGCGAACAGTGAGAGTTAAAATCTCCCAAAATCATAAAAGGTACGGGAAGCAATTCTGTTATATCAAGGAGTTGCTTCTGTTCAATCCGCACGGACGGGGGAATATATAACGAAACAAGACAAAGGTCTTTTCCATTCAAATTCGTTTGATTGGCAACAACTTCAATATTCGAGATCGAGGGGAGGTCGATTCTGAAAAAAGAATAGCACTTTTTGATCCCTAAAAGTACCCCTCCACCGTGTGAGTCTCGATCTCGACGAATAATGTTAAAATCGTGGAAATTGAGTTGATCGTTCGAATTGAGAAAGGTTTCACAGAGCGCGAATGCGTCACAATTGTATGTATTCATCAAATGAGAAAATAAATCGAATTTGGGGATGATACTTCTGCAATTCCACTGTAATACAGTGAAAAAATTCCTAACCTCTTTCGCCGTATTAGTCATCGAAAGATATAATAGCTGAAATGAGGGGCCAAGTTGCTGCTAGTTGCTTCAAAAAGGTTTTCACTGTAGGAAGAAGGGCAAGAAGAATATTTTGTAGGGGATCTGGTATGTTGAATGTTTTAAATATCCAGTCCACAATATCAGAAAATTTTATGAACCCTGTTTCTTTTTTATCTTCTGATCGAGAAATGGGTGCACGAGGGGTTTTTGGTGCCCCAGGAAGCGGTGGGTACTCCTGGTTTAATTTGAAATTAAAACCGGGGGGTACTTGCTTCGGTTTTTCTTCACCGCTTCCTTTTTGTGTTGTCTTATTTGTCATTCCGCTAGGGGTTATCTTACGACCTTTGCGAGAAAGATTAGGAGAGTTGAGCATTCTCCTCTTCCTAGATCCCTCTGGCAAGGCATAGGAACACCCTTCGACGGGATCGTCAGATGTACCCTCATCGGTTGGCAAGAAGGAAAAGATGTTTCCTGTCAAGGGTGGCTCAGCCCTCTTAAGCATTTCTGCAAAAGAGCGCTTTGATCGTTCCTTAAGGGAACGCTTAATTTTTTCCTCGCGCTGTTTGTACGCGGGACATGCCGGAAGGTCATGCCGAGTTCCCTCGCAATAAAGACACTTTTCAGTATCCCCACTGCAAGCGTTCTCAGCATGATTGCCTCCGCACTTGCTACAGCGTGCCTTGTTGCAGCAGTAGGTGGCTGTGTGACCTAACTGCTTACAGTTTTGGCAATGCATGACCCGCGGTACGAACAGGCGTACAGGTAGACGAACCCTGTCCAAGCGGACGTAGTTCGGCAGCGCGGATCCGGCGAATGTTACTCGGAAGAAATCCGAAGGGAGGAATTTCTTCTTCCCTTCTTCGATGGATACTGAATGCAATTGCTTGCAATCCAGTATCTTTACACTTTGCATCAAGGGGTTTTTAAAACAGCCAACTCCATGACGCAAAATGTCATCGACAGTGAGATTCCCCTCGGTAACCACACCGTCGATTTCTACATCCTTGGCAGGGATGTACACGCGATACTCTCTCGTGAAGAGCTCGTAGCCAGCAATTTCGTTTGCTTGCTTCAAGCTACTCACGACAACTCGCAGTTTGTTCGGCCTCACCTTCGTAATCTCGGTTACGGCCGAAAAATGTTTTGCCAGGTCTTTGCCAATTTGAATAATATTCAATGGCTTCTTTATGGGCCAGAAAAAAACAACGTAGGGACCGCCAGCGGCATCTGGGTAAGCTTTTACCCGTACATCCGGTACTCTTGGTACAGGACTTGGCAAAGGGGAGGGCACAGGGGAAGGTAGGGGTGAGCTGATGGGAGAAATTTCAATTTCTTCCCCGTTTGTTTCCACATCCAGGAAAAGTTGCACCTGCATGTCGTCCATTTTGCGGGAGCGTTACGCTCTACCGCACACAAACGATAAATATTCGAATATGGGGTGGGGGGGTTCAAGTAGTTGATATTAAATTTCAAAAACAATTTTTCAATCTACAATGGATCAAATAAAAAAAAGACAGTAATACTAATACTAATAACAATAGTAATAATAATAATAATAATAATAATAATAATTGTAGTAATAATAATAATAATAACAATAATAATAATATCAATAATAATATTAATAATAATATTATAACATAGTAATAATATTGATAATTATAGTAAAAATTCTAAATGTAATACTTCACCGAACGTCTAAGTCACGACCTCACGGCTGATAGTTGGATTAATCGAGTGTCTCCGCAGAACAAACAATGACGATCCAGCTTCGTGTTGTGACACAGTGGCCGTATCTTACACGCGACCTTGTAGGTGCCACTTGTAGTTGACTTCCACTCGCTCGATCGTATGGTGGTCCGTGCTGCTAGCGGGGTAACAGCGGTGCGGGAGAATTATTCTTGCTGATATATCAGCTGCGTATCGAATCACTGGCGGGGTAGCCTGCCCCTACCAGTGTGCAGATGTTTCTGCCGATATACAACAGGCTATTGTTATCGCGCAACACAAGAACTAATCGATAAAAGAACACCCGTACGATAACTCGTGTATTGTTATTTTGCGAACTCAAACGGAGATAAACAATTTGCGTCTAATCGAGACGAAAGCAAAACAACGAATGAATGGATCCCTTTTTTTGCTTAGGATTTGCTTTAGATAAAATAAATGACGATTTTTTTTCATGTTAAAAAGCATAATGTTCGTTAATTACGTTTTACCGTGCAAGTTCGTTTATGAATGACAGCGCAATTTGATAATTTTTAGTATCTCTCAATCCAATCAATAAATACAAAACTTGTGACAAAACGTAAATAAAAATGCTTGGCTATTGTAACATGTGGAGATGATTTGGATTGCGATTTGATTGAAGAAGAGGAACTAAATATTGATGGTCTTTCAAAAATCAGCAATGATGCTGCAGTTACTGTCTCGGCTTTCTATGTCGTCGATATGCGACTCCTTCAACAGTATCCTTGGACTAAGAATTAAACGCTCTCTAGTTATCTTCTATATTCTTCTTTTCCTTTTAGTTTCAGTTTTTCTTTCAGTAAAATCGTTCTTATCGAAAGATGCATTTCTAAAAAATTTCTCGATTTTCAATCAATTATTACCAAAAAAGGGGGAGGGAGGATTTAAAAACGTGACGTAATTAAGGGGGGTGGTCAAGGAAGTTGTGACAGCTTGTGACAAGGGGGAGGGGAGGAGTTAATTTTTTCCAAATTTTGCGTGACATCATTAATGGATCGTCCCTTATATACTTACTCGTGAGACATGAAAAAAAATCAATCAACTGCGCTATCATAAAAATCAGAGAAAACAAAAAATGATTAGAAGTAATAATCCTAATAGACTGTATTTTTTTACAGTCTGCATTGCTCGTTACAGAGAGGTTTGGTGAAACAGCTGACTTAGAAAATTTCGCAAAGACTCATATTGTAACTGAAAGAGATGCTTACGTTGAGGCTCGAATTGCCAATACAAAGGTTCGGCTGTTCATCGATTCAGGTGCTCAAGTTAACATAGTCACGAAAAAGTCCTTCGATAACATACTAAACAATCCCGACAACAAGAACAAACTTCTTGCGTTGAATTATTCAACCGATAAGCAGCTTAAAGCTTATGCAGCTAACGACGGCATCAAAGTTATTGCTGTTTTTTCGGCAGAGTTATTCATTTCTAAAGATAGGCCAGTAATGATTGAAGAATTCTACGTTGTTGAAGAATCGAGATCACTACTTGGGTTTAATACGGCTACGAGGTATAGTGTCCTTGCAGTGGGGTTGTAAGTACCTATAAACCACCCGCATATTAATCAATTGTGGAGATGTGAACTAAGCATCGCAGTTTGCACTCAAAATGAAACACCCTTGAAGTACGTAGAGTTCCCTAAGTTCAACGTTCCTCCTATTTCTTTAAAATATGACAAGAATATGCCACCATCACGCTGCATTTACACGAATATACCAGCAGAGTTCAAAGAAATCACCAAACAAAAACTGTAGGAGCTACTTTCAATAGGGATTATCGAGAAAGTCTCACAAGAAATGTACAGATCCTTTTGCTCATCAATGCTGGTGGTGCCAAAGGGAAGAGATGACATTCGTCTTGTAATCGATCTTAGAGGTCCAAATCGCTGCATTTATCGTACTCCCTTTAAAATGCCTACTTTCGAGTCTATCTTGATGAAGCTCCATGGTGCGCAGTGGTTTTCTACCATCGATCTATGCAGTGCCTTTTTTCATGTCGAGTTAGGCGAAGATTGCCGCCACTTAACGAACTTTTTTGCTGGAGAAGGAATTTATCGATACTGTCGACTTCCTTTTGGGCTATGTAATGCTCCTGATATATTTCAGGAAATAATGCAAACGATCATACTGGCGGAGTGCGAAGGTACTGTCAACTACATAGATGATATTTTGGTATTTGGCAACACCAAGGAGGAACATGACACAAATTTGGCCAAGGTTTTGAGCTGTTTAAAGAACCATAACGTGAAAATCAATCAAAATAAGTGTGTTTACGGTAAACAAATGCTAGCGTTCCTTGGTTTTACTCTTTCATCAGATGGATGGAAAATCGAGGCTGAGAAACTTGAAGCCATCAAAAACTTCAAGAACCCAGAAACAATTTTGGGAAAAGTTCATTCATCAGAGAGCACACAAAACTCATCGACTTCGTGAATTGGCAAGAGCGGACCGTTTCTTTTGGAACCAAGAGTTGGAAGAGGAACTCGAGTATTTCAAAAAGGACGCCCTAAAAGCAATAACTATGTTGGGTTACTTCAATAGAGACGATCGTACGGAGCTTTACGTGGACGCTTCTCCCCATGGCCTGGGTGCAGTGATGGTTCAGTTTGATGACAACGCGATGCGCTTCGAAAACTTTAACGCCGTCTGAACAAAAATACCCTCAAACACAGAAAGAGGCTCTTGCGATGGTATGGGGAGTCGAAAGATTCTTCATATATTTAATGAGTTTGGATTCCACTATTCGCACTGACGCAGAATCCAATGAATTCATTTTTGGAGGACTCCTCCGAATTGGCAAGAGGGCAGTTTCCAGAGCCGAAGCATGGGCTCTAAGGCTACAACCTTATCATTTTGATGTCAAACGTGGGGGGACAATGTAGCCGATGCCCTCTCAAGACATGTATGCTCCTCAGAAACAGCTGAACCTTTCGATGATACAGGCGAGAAACATTTGCTATATTTTTTGGATGCTGGTGGAATCGAAATCTCTTGGGATGAAATTGAACTTTATGAACAAAGTGATGAGCTACTTAACAAAGTGAAATTGTCTGTTGAAACCGGTATATGGGAGCGAGGATTGCGCCGTTTCGAATGTCATGCTAAAGAGCTTCACGTGCTGGGAACATTACTATTTAAAAATAATAAAATAATTCTCCCTACCTCATTGCAACAACGAGCAATAGCGTCTGCTCATCAATGACATGTGGGTGCAGCGTCTACCAAAAGAATTCTACGAGAATATTTTTGGTGGCCGGAAATGTCTAAAGCTGTTGACTTACATGTACAGCATTGCGAGACTTGTTTACGACTGTCAAGGAAGAACCCTCCAATTCCTTTAAGCAGCAGAGATCTCCCAGAAGGCCCTTGGGAGATTCTTCAAATAGATTTCTTTACAGATAAAGAATTTGACAAAGGAGAATTTCTAGTCATCGTTGACACGATTGCGATCGCAACGATAAACGGTGAAGGTGCTGCCAAAAAGTTGCACTGAGTGAATGTTGTCGTCTAGCCACGTTTCAGTCAAAGTAATGACGTCGTACTCACATTCGGTAACGGCCAGGAAGAAGTCGTCTATTTTTGTCCGGAGACCGCGGACGTTCTGGTGAAAAATCCGTAGCCCATGATTCGTCTCGATAACGGGTTGGTTTTTCGATGGATGACTAGAAGGTGCAGGAATATCAGGTGTTGAATCGTTAAAATCAGTAAAATACTTGCCGATGCTAGCAAGCTGGAAGACCCCTTCCCCCTTCCAGTTGGTTTTAAAGCCGGATGTATTTTTTTAGTAAATGTTGAGTGATGTCAAATTTATTTTTCCATTGATTTTTCATGTTTATTTTTTTTTCTTGGTGCTCCACTGATTGAACTTTTCGCCAGTTTCCAAATATCGATAAATTCTTGCACTTGCAAAATATCATATAGTAGTTATCCAAAATAGCCAATTATTGTTCCCAATTCTCTACTGGCCGAATAGATTGCGGTAAAATTCACAAGCGAACAGACATTATCCTTACTTTTGCGACCTCGCACCCCCTGCTAAAATTATCGATCATTTATCGATAATATCGATAAGAGTTTGGAAACTATCGATGTTATTGTTAACGATTTTTGCTCGATATTTCCCATCACTTCCAATTACTTCTCGATTAATCGAGTTAATCGATTATTCGCAAAGATATTCGATTAATTTTTAACCGATTAACCGACTTTTTGATTATTAAATAATCGAATAGTTGACCCCGATTATTGTTCAACTTTGTCTAAAAATGGGAAAATTGGTTATGCCAGCGATGACGAAAACACAAGGGATTTCGAAACCACTGTTCTCACTTATTTTATATTATCCATTTAGTTGAAAATAGGGGGTTTTATTTTGAAAAAATACCTGCTTTTTCTTATACTAATCGATAACTGACCTTTCAGTAGGCATTACGTAGTTTGTCTAAGATCTCTACGAGTTTTCTTTGATTTTAAAATTGAAAAATTATATTTGTTTAAAATTTTCACTAACTGGCAAGTAGTGCACAGAGTGACATTGCTGTTGCTGGCTTTTGGGTAATACAACCCTGATAGTAAGCAAAGTGACATTTCCGCTGCTGGCTTGTGGAAATTATAACCCTGGTTTACGAGTCATGACAGGGATGCCAGATGTGAAGACATGTCTTAATATTGAAAACATTTGAGCGCGTGTGAATAAGTGGAAGCCTAATACCCCGTTCACACTACACCGCATATCACCTGATATCAGGCGATTCGTGCTATCGAGGTCATATCACCGTTCATATTACCTGATATCCCATACAATTGAGCTGTCAACGGATATCACCCCGGATACATGCTATCGCGGATATCATGTTCGAAAATCAATAATAACCACGTTTCAAGCAGTTGGTAACACGGCCAACAGACATTTTACGCAACACTACAAATTTCGCACTTCGCGTTGCATGCGAGAAAAAAGGAAGGAAATATTTTTGCTATTTTCATCCCGCACATGTTGACAATTGCATATGAGAGTTCGCGTTGTTGCGAGACAACTCGCTGACATCTCTATCCTAATCCCATTGCTCTTGTTGTCTTGTTTTAGCTTTGTCCTGTTTTTGTTTTCTTCCCTTTTCAATTACCAAAGCAAATGTCAAATCATATCAGCTCACTCTAATGTGAACGCTCGAGGTGATATCCGATATCACCTGGCGATATCAAGTAATATCCGGCGTAGTCTGAACAAGGCAGAATAGTCGGTTGACTAACCGCACTCGATTTGATGTGTCACTGGAAGTTTTGTAAACTTTTAACGGGTACCGTGTTTACAGATTTCCCATGTATAAAGACATTGTTTTGTGGAGTGTGAAGATATTTGAAAAATGACCTGGCCTCCCTGTGTCATGATTTCTTGACGGTAGGGTATGTCTTAAAACCACTTACAGTTGTTAAAACTCGAAATCGATTTTTTTAATAGTTTTGCTGTTTAAATTAAGAAAAGTTGAAAAAATATGTATTTCTTTTGAAATTTCTTATCAAAAAAAAAAATAAAATACATACCCCTAAAACACCCTACTGTAGTAGTCAACTGGCGACAGTTGATTTTACTCGCATGCCGCACATTATACCTTACGTCGCAAATAGTGCGCTGTATAGTGTATCTGATGTGCTACCCGAAAAAAAAAATAACATTAACAAAACATTAAAAAAAACCTTAAAAATTGCTGTAACTGTACATAGTTATACCATAATTTAACTATGTTTTTCATTGTAGATGCATCAATTTTACATTAAATATCATTGTCCAGAACAATAAAAAACATCTTTTTCACATTTTTATTGTATAAGCTTGTAAGCAATTGTTGTCATTACCATGTTTTAACAACGTTTTTTGTTGTTGAGTCTACCAACGACAATAATTTTACCATGAAAAACATTGTCAGTGACTTCTAAATGTATGGGAAAAATGCCTGAAAAAATGCTGTTAAGATACATAACGACCCCCCTTTTTCATTGTAAAAATGCCAAAAACGATGTTTTTTATTGTTCTGGACAAAGATATTTAATGTAAAATTGATGCATCTACAATGAAAAACATAGTTAAATTATGGTATAGCTATGTACAAGTACAGCAATTTTTAAGGTTTTTTTAATGTTTTGTTAATGTTATTTTTTTTTGGGTATACAGCGCACTACTTCCCACGTAAGGATATTTAAAGTCGCAGCGAAAAGTCGCGCGCAACAAAAGTCGCGATTTCGATTTAAGGCCCAAACACAATGGATACGTTTGCGTTGCGTTGACGTTAGTTTGACAGAAAATGTATGGGCTAACTGTCAAATTGCCGCAAACGCAGCCGCAACGTATCCATTGTGTTTAGGCCTTGTGCTGTGTGTGCTGCGACGTTATTATTTCATTCAAAATTATAAAAATGCGCGCACGAACGAAAACTACACTTCTTCTTTTGCGCGTTCATAAACAAAACTCTTGGCGTCGCGACTTACTTACTTTACTTACTTTACTTTTTTGGCTAACGGACCGTTCACCAGTCTAGGGCCGAACGAATCAGAGATGTCCAGCTTCTTTTGTCTTGGGCAGCCGTTCTCCAGTCTCCCCGTACACCAGCAGATCGTGCATCTTCTTCCACCGCGCACATCTACCGCGTGCGAGGCCTACCACGGAGTTGACGGCCTCTTCCTGGTTCTCCACTGAAGATAGTTTTGGCGGCTCTCTCGTCAGGCATCCTGGCTACATGTCCAGCCCACTGAAGCCTGCCCCGCTGTATTACCTTCACTATATCAGCATGTTTGTATACCTAGTACAACTCGTGATTCATGCGTCTGCGCCACACTCCATCTTCCAGTTTACCGCAAAGTATCGATCGCAGAACTTTACGCTCAAAAACTACGAGCACTCGTTGATCAGCTTCCTTCAGCGTCCATGCTTCATGTCCGTAAAGGGCCACCGGGAGTATCAGCGTCCTATACAGCGCTGGTTTTGTGCGAGTTAGCAAACTACGGGACCTTAGCTGGTTACGCAGTCCGTAGGAAGCCCTGTTCGCAGCTGCAACTCGTCGTTTCACTTCACGGCTCATATCGTTGTCACATGTCACAAGCGTACTAAGATAAACGAATTCGTCAACCACTTCAAATCGTTCCCCATCTATCTCCACCTCAGCACCAACACCACGGGGACTCTCACGCTCTCTGCCAGCTGCCATGTACTTCGTTTTGGCAGAGTTAATGACATGTCCCAATCTCGCTGTTTCTCTCTTAAAAGGTACGAAGGCCTCCTCCACGGCCTTACGGTTGATACCGATGATATCGATGTCGTCCGCAAAACCAAGAAGCATGTGAGATTTCGTGATGATCGTACCGTTTCTTTCGACGTTTGCTCTTCGTACTGCACCCTCAAGAGCGATGTTAAACAGTAGGTTGGAGAGCGCATCCCCCTGCTTCAGTCCATCCAACGTTACGAACGCGGCTGATGTCTCGCCAGCTATCCGCACGCACGATTTTGATCCTTCCAGTGTCATACGACTCAGCTTTATTGGTTTCGTAGGGAAACCGTGTTCCAGCATGATCTGCCACAGCTCGTTTTATTTCACTGAGTCGTATGCCGCCCTGAAGTTCACAAACAGATGGTGAGTCGGTAAGTTGTACTCCCGGAACTTATCGAGGATCTGTCGCAGGGTGAAGATTTGATCCGTCGTGGAACGCCCTTGTCGAAGACCAGCCTGGTATTCGCCAACAAAGGATTCCGTTAACGGTCTTAAACTGAAGAACAGGATACGGGAGAGCACTTTATATGCGGAGTTGAGCAACGTTATCCCTCGATAGTTGCCACAATCCTATCGATGGCCCTTCTTATAGATATGGCATATGAGGCCTTCCAACCAGTCGTTCGGCATTTGTTCGTCCGCCCAGATTCTTAGTATTATCTGGTGGATCGCATAGTACAGCCGCTCGCTTCCCGCTTTTAGAAGTTCGGCCGGGATACCGTCCTTCCCAGCAGCCTTGCCGTTTTCAGCTCACTAATCGCCTTTTTCACCTCCTCCTGTGTTGGTGGCTCCACAGCTTGTGTGACGCAACACCTCGCGAACTTCCCAATGTTTCGTCACGTTAGTAAAACTCAAGAAGAATGTAATCTAGAACAATAGCCTGCTACCGGGTTTACTTAATACAGTAGATCAAGCAGTTTGCACGTAAAACAAAACGGTTTCAACATAAATTAGAGCATTAGCTTGCCGAAGAGTTTACGTAACTTGCAGAAAACCACGTTACAATAACATAGCATTCTAGAGCAGTCCTTATTATGAATTGTTGGCCGACTAGAACAATATCAAGGCATTGTTATTATGAACCAAACCGAACACAACAAAACACCCTTATTATGAATAGTATTAAAACAATCATCACGCGTCCTAGTTATAAGTCGACGAACGATCGGTGGCTTACGAAATGTGAATATCCGAACGAGCATGTCACACAATGTTTACCTTTTCAATTTAACTATTATCAAAACAGAAGCCGGAGGCACAGCGTCACTCACGGTTACCTATAGGCGCTCACAGTTGCGCGCGATACCGAGAGCTTGCGCGCTCTCGGATACTCACAGTAGCGCGCGAACAAATACCGTACGCTCTCGCACGTGCCCCGATGCACGCGCTCTATAATGCTCGCGGCATATAATAATATGTACTAAAATTCAACTCGAAAACGAAGCAGGGTAATAAATACTATAGGTTAGAATAGAACCGCTAGATAGGCGATAACTCAGGTCGGAGGAGAAGAGTCTCTCCGCTCTGAGTTACACAGGGTCGTATTTAAGAAGAAATTGTAAGTAAAATAAAGCAATCATCATTTTCTATCATCCGAAAGAGGTGATTCCGCGAATCGAATGTTCGTGTACAGGACTTATCCGAAATAGGTCCTGGTAGAGCACCAGCTCTACACGGTGGTGACAGCGGTTTTTTTTGGTTTCTAGAAAAGGAAACGGACCACGCGAGGTAATATAAAGTCAAAAGAAGCTTAAGTATAAGTAGTGTTCGATAACGATAAAAAGTGCGATAAAATAGTTCGAAGTATAAATTTTGTGACGTTGGGCGAAGGTGGATATTGTGGTGACATTCGTGGAGACAGCGGTGGCCGAGAAAAGGCCATTAGGGTAATGAGGAAAGGTAGTGATTTCGCGAGGGGAAATTGTCTCTCGCGAAATGCACTCTAGGGTTAGCCGTAAGTTCACATGTAAGCCTTAAATCAATCTTAAAGTGAATGAGATTTCGTACGGTCCGCGCCGTACGTACAGGAATTTCGTGTAGCGATTTATCTTTCGAAAGTATCACAATACCTGGTAGGGCAACAGGAGTTGCTCTACATTCGTGGTTCGTGGTTCGTGGTGACAGCGGTTCAGGAAAGAAGAACCCTGCAAAGACAATTCGTTAATTACATTCGCGTTAAAGTTAGTAATTTCGTCGCGGATTATGCTTGTCGACACGGGATCGGGTGTGATTTAGTTTTGCTTCGAGTGACTTAGAATTACTTTCATTAGTGGAAATACAGTCTTCCATCGACAGCAGCTTGCTGAAGTGGCAAAGGAACAATTACGAAACACGGAAATATCAGGCGGTGAACGAGTCAACGAAGAATTTAATGTTTAGTGATTTGATTATAAAGAGAATAGGCAACAGCTGGAAGGTCCG
Source organism: Wyeomyia smithii (assembly GCF_029784165.1). Lineage (NCBI taxonomy): Eukaryota > Metazoa > Arthropoda > Insecta > Diptera > Culicidae > Wyeomyia > Wyeomyia smithii. The sequence goes on from NC_073694.1 coordinate 119,399,945, forward strand.
TTGCCGTGTTATCAGTTTGTGCATCAAAAAAATCGCTTACTGTTTTGCCCAAATGCGGCCGGTGATTGTTGCGATTGTAAAGTGTTAGTGCCAATAGCAGTTTTGTAAAAGCTACAGAGCCAGTGATTTATCACACTGTATGAGGAAAAAACGTCACCAGGTGAAGCTTGTTGCGTCCGGCATGCTTTTCAAGTAACCTTTAACGGATAGCGGGGAGATAGTCAGGACAGCAGCCTTGAAGACGCTCGAGTGTAGTGAAATATGAAGAAGTTGGGTAAGAAGGCATAAAAAAGAAAAAAAAAAGGAAAAATATATATTTATATATCTGGAGAAAACACCGAAAAGAGAAAAGTTGGACGAATTCGTCATTCGATTCTATCTAAGGAGAAAATTGGTTTTAAAAAAGTTTCAGGCAAACGCTTTACGGAAAATTTAAAACTTACGGAAAATTTAAAACTTAGTATAACAATAAGTGCGCCCGATATTGAAGGCTGCCAGGTCGTGTAGACAAAAATAAAATTAAAGGTCTGTCAATCGGAGGAAGTGATGTCATATGCTTGCGGAAGCATGGTCTTCTTCGCGCGTATTCAATCCTAAGTGTTTTCAGGAGGAACGGTCTGGATGTACAATGATCAACTAGAGAGTTTTCTTTTCGTTGTTTTACATTTCCTCTTATGATACAAAAAAAAAAGAATAAGTGAAAAAAAAGTTTGAAAAAGCCCAGAAAATAAGGAGCGGAAAAGATTTATTATAAAGAAAAAAAAATGAAAATAATGAAGTACCAAAAAAATAACAATAATAATAAATAAAAAAAGAGTATTATTCCAAAAATAATATACGTTAAATAAAAAAAAAGAAAGGATTTATCGCTGGAATAAAAAAAAATGAGAGAATGATAATGCAAAAAAAAAGAGTATCGACATTGGAAGTTACACGGGCACTTTGAAAAAAATATTAATATGTCACCTTGGTATCGAGGAATGAGACAAGAAGAAAAGTAAAAATAAATGTTAAACGAGGCATGTAAGTAGTAAGTTTTTCTTTTCAGGAAGAGAAGATACAGTAAGTATGCGCATCGGCGTTTTTTTTTCCCCGGCGGTTCTCCACTTTGGTTTGTCTAGAGTTCTATCTTGGTTGGATTTTTGTTGATTACATTGTTGTGGCGCTTCATAAAGCACAATTTTGCGTCTCTAGGAGCGCTAGGTAATTTCGTCCGAACGAGTGCGTGCTAGCGCATTTTATTTAAACGATATTTCGCCCGCGCTCGATGGTATAACTTAAGGATCCACACACGGGAGGCAAAATTTAGCTACCACATACTGGCTGGCACACCGGAGGCATCGATCGAGTACCATTCCAGAGAGTGAGTACTGATGTACGATCAGGTGTCGCAGTTTTCGGTTGCGCGAGATTTTTCGCGAGAACGTTAGCTCGCGCCCGCAAGTAACTTTAACGGTTACGATTATGACTGATGTTTTTTTAAATGTGCTCTCTTCCGCGTTTTAATGGCTGCGATTATGACGTATGCTAATTCGCAGTAGGGCATTTGTACGTGCATAGGTGTTGTGCATATTATAACGCAGTGCACAGAAAATCGCGAGAACCCCGTATAAGAGCTGGAGAGCGAATAGCGCGCTCGTGAGATATCAATAAGTACGGTTAACTTCAGACAGTTGCACAGTGCGTTGAATGTAGGGTAAGACGGGACAAAAATCAAAACTACACGATTTTGTCGTTAAAACATGTTGACAAGGAATGTCATTCGTTACCTTCAGAGCTACTAAATGCATAAAGGTCTTATGTGACACACTAAGTCACAAAACTGTCCCAAACGCCAACGCACTCATCCTATCCCAGAAACCGTTAATCTCTTTGTAAAAGTTGTACATTGTAACGAAAACTGCGGTTTCTATGTTTTACTTACTTCTACATAATTGCAAAAGTGACTTATGCGCAATTATAACGAAAAAAAGATTTTTTTGGTATTCTTTTACGTATTATTTTTATTGTTTTTTATATATTTAATTACCAGAGTAACAAACAATACAACATTCTTCACGATGCATATTATATTATCAAGTCAAGTTTTGGGTCATCTTCAGACGAAGTGGAATAGTTGTTTGAAACGGTAGCAGCAAATACTAATTCTTTTGGGGAGTTATTTTCAACGAGCTCTGCAACTCGCCCTTTTTTAATTCTGGTTGAACAGCTTTCAAAAAGTTTCTGAGGACGCCCACGAGAAGAAATGTGGTTGTATTCATAATTATTATTCTCGCCGAATCGAGGAAGAGCAAGCGGTGATTCCAACCAAATTTCATGCTTTTTCAGAAAATACTTTTTTATTCTATTGCATTTCTCCCATTTCGAGTTTCGGACAATATACAGCAGAAAACTTGTGCAAATCTTCATAAACATGCTCGACTGTGTCTCCTGGTAGAGACAATATCGAAATACACATAATGTTTTTTTGCTTGCATTGCAGTTAAACCACTTTTCAAATATCTGCCGCTTCACGAGCGATCGGCATTGACATACGAAAAATAAAAAATCTCTCAGAGTTCAGACACTTCAAGCAAATTTTTGATGCATGTTTTAGAGAGGAGCTCGGTGGAACTTTTTTTAGAACGCTAACGAAAGTTTGAGTTCGCGATTTTTAAGAATTAATACCTTCACCAATCCATTATACCGATTAATCATACACGCAATCGAAGCCAAGTCTCTCTATCTTGATTGTCTCTTGATTGTTATTTTCCATTTTGTGTTATTGGAATACACGAAGTACCGTAAACTGGGGTGACTTTGATCACTTTTTATTGTATCTCAAATATTTTCAGAATATACTGAAAACAATATTATTCGATATTTTTAAAATTAGTACTGGCATGCATTGAAAAAGATTCAGTCACTACTTCAAAAGTTTAGCAACAATTTTGCTGTTTTTAAACATGCTCTAAAAAATTTACACCAATCATCATTCCGGGGTGACTTTGATAACTTCATTGTTTTGATGAATTTGGTGTAACACTTTGCTACTTTCACTAAATTGAACAGCCTTAAACGACTTAAACGAGTTTATAAATATGGAAAGCAATTTGGGGGCCATTCACATTCTACGTGAACAGTTTATAATGACGAATGTACAAGATTCATACAAAATTCTTAGAATATATATGAATGATTATCCACTGAGAGAGAAGGTGGTCTAAAATCATCAAAAACTAGTCCACGAGGAATATGACTTATGAAATTGGCCAAGTTTGCATGTTACTTCACGTCTTGGGTTTTTGTTAAGAAGAACTATGTAATACGCTGTGGAGAATATTGGGACTCAACATTGCCTTTGAGGAAAAACTTGCAAAAATAACAATAAAATGTATTGTTATAATATTTGTTCATCTTAAGAAGTAATCTGGGAACAAAATAAAAAAAACTTTACGTGTTGCAGCTTGTTGTTTTGAATCTGCTTGAACCGATTGTTTGTATGCAACAAAAATCGCCAAAAATACACTTTTTTTTTCAATTAATATTTTAGCATGAAAAACATTCTTTAAATAGCAGGAAATGCATGAATAGTAGCAATATAGAACATATATCCACGCAATCAGTGAAGATTACGACAAGTCCCAAGCACTACGAGCGCTTTTTTACCACATTTTCAAAAAAGAGGTACAGTGATCAAAGTCACCCCGGTGATCAAAGTCACCCCAGTTTACGGTAATTAAGTTTTACCAACGTGCAGTGCGTCTTGAACTGTCCTACAGATCAGACGTTTTTTCGGTTGCTTGTGGACTGGTCTTTGACTGCCTATAGCTTCAAAGTTTGTGTTTTGTCAGTGTGTCTTTTAAAGACTACCTGAAAGTTATTTCCCATCAGTTTTTCTCAAGACTACCTACTTTTGAATTTAACATTTGTTTTAACTTTTTTCGTATCACCTGAAATGGCTGGACGGAAAAAGAAACCTCGCATCGCTGCGGGGAGGAAAAGAGAGGCATCTCTTTCTGACACATCGAGTGTCTGTAGTGACAATCCTTTTGATATTTTGCCTGAGCAAGAAGCTGGTGAAATGGAAGTTACCAATAATGAAACTATACAAAATATAAAATCTTTAAAAAAGGAGAAAGTTCCACCTATTGTGGTAACTATTTCTTCTGAATTTAATATATTCAAAAAGGAACTTTCAACGTTTGTTTCTGACGTTAAAGTTACCTATCAAATTGGCCGTAGAGGTGAATGCCGCTTATTAGCCGACTCAGTAAAGGGTCGTGATCGTCTTGTTCAGTATTTAACTGACAAGATGTACAAATTTTTTACATATGACACCAAGAACGCCAAGCCGTTCAAGGTTGTCTTGAAAGGTCTCACCAACGATCAAACCGTTGATGAGATCAAACTTACTTTAACAGAATTACTTGGCATAGCCCCTACCCAAGTAATTCTAATGAAACAAAAATCACGAGGCGAAAACAGTCAGAGAACTGGAATTTCCCTTGTTAATTATTTAATTCATTTTAACCGCAATGAGGTTAACAACTTAAAATTTTTTGAAAAAGCACATGCTTTGTATAATGTGCGTGTAAAGTGGGAAACTTATAGGAAGTATGGCGGAGGTGAAAAGCATATCACCCAATGCCGTACTTGCCAACGTTATGGCCATGGTTCCAAATTCTGTAACATGGACCAAAAATGTCTTAATTGTGGAGACTCTTCTCACAAAAAGGACACATGTCCTGTGAAAGAGAGTAAAAATTTTCGCTGTGCGAATTGTAACGGCAACCATATGTCAAATTTTTATCAATGCCCAGTCCGTTTAGCAATTGTTAAGGCAAGGCAAGGTAAACAAAATTCAATTTCTCAATTAAAACCAACTTCAAAACAAAATTCTCCAAGCGTACCAGTGACGCATAGTTTACCTACTCCTTTGCATACCCGTTTAACTTATGCACAGGTTACAGGTAGTTCGAACATTATACCGCCTAGTTGGTAGTTCGAAAATGACCGTTAATATGGGTAAGCAAAACACGCTAGAAAATAATTGTACACCTATTACTCCAGCTAATATTGCTGCCGAAAATATTTTTTCTAATGTCAACTGCCTGGGGCCTATTACGGCAGGTAAACTTTCTTTTTTGCAACAGGCAATGTTCGATCTTATGAACGCCATGTTGCAGGCAAAATCAATGTTTGAAGCCATTCAAATAGGCACAAATTTTACTATTAAAATTGTTTCTAATTTAAAATTTAGCAATGATTTTAAATAAAACAATTAAAATATTAAATTGGAATGCTCGCTCATTGAAGGCCAATGAGAATGAGCTTTTTAATTTTTTAACAGTAAATAATGTGCATATTGCAATTATTACTGAAACATTTTTGAAACCTAACATAAAATTAAAATATGATCCCAATTACGTGGTTCATAGATATGATAGGATTCAGGGTTCCGGCGGTGGAGCTGCAATTGTTATTCATCGCCGAATCAAACATCGTGCTCTTCCCCATCTTGAGACGAAAGTTATTGAAACTTTGGGAATTGAAGTTCAAACTGAACTTGGGATTTTATTTATTGCCGCAGCATATTGACCATTTCAATGCACACGCGAGCTCAAAAATTATTTTAAAGGTGATTTACAAAAACTCACCAGAAATCGTTCGAAATTTTTCATAATCGGCGATTTTAACGCTAAACATCGTTCATGGAATAATTCTCAAAGTAATTCCAATGGCAAAATTTTATTCAATGATTGTTCTTCAGGATACTATTCTATTTTGTCTCCGAATAGTCCTACATGCTTTTCTTCTGTAAGAAACCCTTCAACAATTGATTTGGTGCTGACAGATCAAAGTCATGTATGTAGTGATTTGATCACACATGCTGACTTTGATTCTGACCATCTTCCAATAACTTTTTCTTTATCACATGAATCAGTTTTAAACCCTATGAGCTCTGTTTTTAATTATAACAAAGCTAATTGGGAAAGATACAAAAATTATATTGAGAGAAATTTCAATAATGAGCTTGATTTGCAAAACGAAGTGAATATTGATTCCGCTTTAGAAGCATTGAAATGTGCAATTGTTGATGCCAGGAATTATTCTGTTCCAAAGGCTCAAGTGAAATTTGATTCACCAATAATTGACGAAAATCTTCAACTTCTAATTCGTTTGAAAAATGTCCGCAGACGTCAATATCAACGTTCTCGTGACCCTGTTTTTAAAACTATTTATAAAGATTTACAGAAAGAGATTAAACATAGATTTACTCTTCTGAGAAATCAAAATTTTGAGACTAAAGTTGAAAAATTGAAACCATATTCAAAACCATTTTGGAAGCTGTCGAAGATTCTTAAGAAACCTTCAAAGCCTATTCCAGTTTTAAAAAATGGTGAACGTTTTCTTGTATCCAATGAACAAAAGGCTCAAAGACTTGCTCAGCAGTTTGAGAGTGTTCATAACTCAAATTTGAATTTTGTGAGTCCAATTGAAAATGAAGTCACTCGTCAATTTGATTTAATTTCTTCCCAGAATTTTTTACCTGCAGAAATAATTGAAACTAACTTGAATGAGATTAAATCAATTATTAAAAATTTCAAAAATATGAAAGCACCTGGTGACGATGGAATCTTTAATATACTAATCAAACATCTCCCTGAGAGCACAATGGATTTTTTAGTGAAAATTTTCAATTGCTGCTTCAAAATTGCATATTTTCCCAAATTATGGAAAAATGCAAAAATTACTCCCATTTTAAAACCGGATAAGAACCCAGCTGAAGTTTCAAGTTATCGACCAATCAGTTTGCTTTCTTCAATAAGTAAACTGTTTGAGAGAGTTATTCTTAACAGAATGATGTCACACATCAACGAAAATTCAATTTTTGCAAATGAACAGTTTGGATTTCGCCATGGGCATTCCACAACTCATCAATTGCTCAGAGTTACTAATATGATACGAGCTAACAAATCTGAAGGTTATTCCACTGGAGCTGCTCTTTTAGACATAGAAAAAGCATTCGACAGTGTTTGGCATAAAGGTTTGATTGCGAAATTGCAAACTTTTAATTTTCCAATTTTCCTAATCAAAATTTTAAAAAATTATCTTACTGATCGAACTCTGCAGGTTGTATATCAGAATTTAAAATCTGATAGATTTCCTGTCAGAGCAGGTGTGCCTCAAGGTTCAGTCTTGGGTCCAGTCCTGTACAACATATTCACTTCAGATCTTCCTGATTTGCCTCCAGGATGCACAAAGTTATTGTTCTGCGATGACACAAGCATTTCCGTAAAAGGAAAAAGTCTTCGTGTCATATGCAGTCGATTGCAGAAAAGTTTAGATATTTTTTCTTCCTACTTGCAAAAGTGGAAAATCTCTCCCAATGCTTCTAAAACTCAAATGATAATTTTTCCGCATAAGCCTAGGGCTTCTTTCCTCAAGCCAAACAATAATCACGTTGTCAAGATGAATGGGGTTATTTTAAGTTGGTCCGACAAGGTTGAGTACTTGGGACTAATTTATGATAAAAAACTTATTTTCAAAGAGCACATTGAGAGTATACAAGCCAAGTGCATCAAATATACGAGATGTTTATATCCTCTCATTAACAGGAATTCTAAACTTTGTTTAAAGAACAAACTTTTGATTTACAAACAAATTTTTAGACCAGCAATGCTTTATGCTGTACCGATCTGGTCAAGTTGCTGTTCAACAAGGAAGAAAACGCTCCAAAGGATTCAGAATAAAATTCTGAAAATGATTTTGAAGCGTCCTCCTTGGTTTGGTACACTCGAATTACATAGACTTACTGGTGTTGAACCATTAGAAGCTATGACAAATAAAATTATTAACAATTTTCGACAAAAATCGTTGCAATCCTCAATTGCTACGATAAGCTCTCTTTATAGCCAATAAGTTAGCAATTAAGTTAGTTGTAAGTTTACTTCCCCTTTTCTGACAAGTAGGTTTAAATCCCTACGAATGATAAGTCCTAATTGCGAAAGCAAACAAATCCTAACAATTAAAATTACAAATTTCTAACAGTGTTGAGAAGTCACCATTTGTGATTGGACACACATACTCATTATTTACTAATATTTATCATAAATACTTAAGCTACTAACAAATCCCCCCTTAAAAAAAAAAAAAAAAAAAAAAAGTTTTACCAACGTTTAAAAAACGCGCGACAATTTAGCACGAAATGTGAAACTAATGATTGCTCTGGACGCTGACGCTTGCTATGCTTGTATTAGTATTTGTGATGCTTCCCAAAGCTCACCAATACTTGTTCACAACCCAGGAGATATCTGTGAACACTTTTGGGTACTTGGTGCATCCAAATAAAAAAGCAAGAAAACCGATTTTTTCTATGGCTCAACGCACTGTGAGTTGTACTAATTTGGTTTTATTAAACTGTCTCTTTTCTTTCCACGGCTCGTTATTGTCTGAGGGATGACGTCACGTATGTACATTGAGGCAGGTCTTTAGGTATTGCTGTGATCAGCTGTGCAAATTCACGGCCAAGGCTACGGCGCATGGCAAGCGGGTTGAATTTTAGCCTACGAGGTTAAAATATGATTTCATGAATAAGAAATGGCACCTTACGCCGTCTGATGTAAACATTTACAACTTTTGATTAGTTGTAAAATGGGTTTAATTACACTAAATAAAAATGATTATTTCTATAGTCATTTGATTACTATTAAAACCTAAAATTATTCATTTAATAATAGAAATAAACGTTGAAGTGTCCGCGCCAAATCGTTCGCACGTTGACATTTAAGTTCTTGAATAGAGCGTCAATAAAATTGAAACTGATCGCGCTCCGGTATCACATCTGGTTAATAGAAGCGATAGTGATACATAGGAAAAAGAGAAAGAAGGCCACATGAGCCTTTACGGTTGTCTTTGTAGACGGATAATTTTACAGTGCTAATAATTTTTATAACACAATATCAGCAACATGGAATCCTAATTATTTGGAAAGAGTTTGGAAATATTTTACAATTATTTAAAAGAAACTTTGGGATTATTTTCGTTTAACAGGAAGAGTAATATTTATTGTAAAATGGAGTACACGTTCCCAGAAAGAGATGCCATGAAGTGCATCCCAGAATATGACGGATCGTTAGACGAACTAGAAGCGTTCATTTACAATATTGAACATTTTGCCCTAGAAATACCAGAAGGAGTATCACATGCTTCACTGGTTTATATTGTTCTATTGAAATTAAAAGGCAGAGCTGCTGCCGCAATACATCGAATCAACGCAAACGCTTGGCCACAGGTTAAGCAGAATTTATTAAAGGAATTTGGAGAAAATATATCTATAGACAGTCCGATCACGTAATTATTCAGGTAGAAACGTTGAGGCAGGGAGTGTATGAGACCTTTCCTGAATACAAAAGAAGAGTACTTAAAATTAAGAGACAAATCGACTTCTACGAAAACAAATGTGAGAAGTCTTGTATGATAGTGAGTCTCCGGTTACATTGCATAGCAGGGCTGCACGACAGCTTATTGAAAGAAGCCGCCGGAAGTAGAGGAGCGCTGAATTTAGCAGAGCTGCTGGATAACTTAGAATATTATGAACAGGAGATCAAACATATCTCCGATATTGAGAACCGGCTGCGTGGCTTAGAATTGCTCGAAAAACAGCACGCCGCGCTCAAGTATTGTTTCAGAAGCAGAAATATTTTCTCAATCAACCACACTGGTACAAGTTATAGAAAGAGGTGGTTCAAAAGAGATAATCATATTAGTCGCAGGACTAGAAATTATGAAAGATATAGCAGGAATCGGCCTAGTTATAACAATCACGACGCTCCTAGACGTTGGCGTAACCAGGAGAACTATGCCAGAAGCTGGCAGCACAATTATTATGGTCAGAGTGGATCAATGAACGGACGGTCCGATCACTCGTACGACCGCAGACACCGAAATATTTTGAGTATAAGACATACTGGAAGGGGGGATACAAATTACCCGAAACAAGGTATAAAAGATCCGTTTGCACAAGAGTATTTCAGCGATGACTTCGCAGAATTGTGTCAGGACGTCGACTGGCGTAGGTGCACAGATGAACCCAGCAACATAAAAATATCAGATTGAGAGACCGCGTGCAACCACATAGGAGATAACAGCGCTTGTGTGGCTAAGCGCGTCTATCACGATGTCAAAGGGTACTTAATGTTAACGCTGCTGGCTAAGCAGAATGTCCAATTTACGTTGAACCTGATCTTAGATACAGGTGCATGTATGAACATAATTAATGCAAGCATTGTAAACCGTTTGAATGTACCGGTAAATACACAGAATTTTACCACTTTTGGAGGTATCGGCTGCAACATTGTGCGAACGTCAGGTACAATTAAGTTGGATTTAATAGTCGGAGACTTCCTAATCCCGACACAATTTCACATATTAGAAAATTTGCCAAGCGACGGAATAATCGGAGCAGAATTTTTAAAGAAGCATACGCTTCAAATTGGGAATAATTTTGATTACATCGTGTTCAAGAAACACGGCAATAGAGGTCCGGACGACTTGAGTCCGTGGAGTATGCCCAAGGAGGAAGTCCTTAGTCGACATGTTTATGTGGCAGCCAGAAATAGAGTCGTGGTGCAGAACGAGTTGCGAGATACTAGCAACACAGCCCGCAATGAGGCTGACGTAGACAAAAACGAAATAAATAGAGAGCACCAAACATATCGGGATGAAGAGCCGAAGAAAAAATTTCTTGACTCGCAAAAAATTATTTTGCCCGAGTTAGACCTAGACTCGAGGCTTGACTGTGACTTGTTGGAGCATAAGCTGATACCGGAGTCAAAAGGTATTGCAAGAACTGAAAAACTACGGCAAGTGTTATATTTGGCGCACTTGTCTGATATGGAATTTAAGACAGTGAAGAATATAGTTGAAAGCTTCGCTGACATTTTCTTTTTCGAAGGCGACAGATTGACTACGACTGACGCCGCCGTACACACTATCGAGACGTCCTCGGAAGTCCCGATTAACAAGAGACAATATACATTTCCCGAGGCCACAAAAAAGCATATAAACAAGGAAATCGATGAGATGAGGGCGCAGGGTATCATAAGACCCAGCACAAGTCCCTGGAATGCACCGGTATTATGTGTACCAAAAAAACCGGATGCTGACGGTAATCAAATATTGTGGTAGACTTCAGATCATTGAACGAAGTTACCAAGCCGTTTGTATACCCAATACCTTTTATGAATGAGATATTGAATAATGTTGGAGGAGCAAAATATTTCTCCTAAATTGATTTAAAATCGGGTTTCTACCGAGTCCCGATCGACCGCCGAGATGCGGCTAAAACAGCGTTTTCCACACTAAAAGGCCATTTTGAATTTACGCGAATGCCAAAGGGGTTGAAGAACAGTCCTTCAACCTTTCAAAAACTAATGAATACCGTTTTGTTTGAGATCGGGGATGTGAAAGCATTTGTTTACCTCGATGATATTATAGTTTTCGGAGCCACTATCGCCGACCACAATGACAACTTGCGCAAGGTATTACAAGCTTTGCGTAGGCACAATTTGGAAATTGAACCATCGAAATGCCAGCTTCTAAGGAGAGAGATAGAATATTTGGGACATGTCGTTAGTGAAAAGGGCATTAAGCCCACTAATGCAAATATACAGGCCATACAGAGCCTCAAGCCACCCACTAACGTGAAAGGTATAAGATCGTTTTTAGGCACAGTGAATTTTTACGGGAAATTTATCCCTAACATCGCGGAGAAGCGCAAGCCGTTGAACGACTTGCTGAAGAAAGACGTTAAATTTGTGTGGGGAAAGGAATGCCAGGAAGCCTTCGAGTTCCTAAGAGACGCGCTGATTACAATGCCTGTTTTAGTCCGGCCAGATTATGAGGACACTTTTGTTATTACGACGGACGCTAGCAATTATGCTATTGGAGCCGGCCTGTCGAATGAAAAATCCATGCTCCGGCCGATCGCATTCGCGAGTCGTGCACTTTTAGGTGCAGAAACCAGGTATCATATCATAGAAAAAGAACTACTGGCAATTGTATGGGCCATAGAATATTTCAAACATTACATTTTTGGTCAAAAGTTTATCGTTTACACGGACCACAGACCACTTATAGCGATTTGGAGGCTGAAAGACATCTCCTACGCTGACAAGATTGAGACTGAAGTTGCAGGGTTTGGAATGCAGCACCAGGTACAAACAAAGAAGCGAGAATGTAGTCGCAGATTTTTTGTCACGTTTGTCAGATGGGACATGTCAGGGGCAAGAAAGTACACCACATAGGCAGATAACCATAATTACGCGTCAACAGAAACGTCTCCTAGAGCAGCAGAAGAGCGCTTCAGATGAATTAAACGGCACAATACAGGATTTGGGTGCCATAGACATTGCGGACATCGTTGAAGACGAGGATGAGCAACAACTCATCAATATTGCGTATGATTATTTTTCACAGGCATTATAAGATGACCTGATACCGAGCGAGACGGTGGGAGTCTTGAGAATATTGAATGAGAGAAATATCGAAGCTCGTCTTGTCATTTTAAACAGTCGGACGGCATACAGAGAACTTCAGACACTGTATCAGCTGTCACAAGAACTGAAAGAATACGTAGAGGATGGTTTACTCAAATTAAAAGACAAGAAGATAGGCGGTTTTATATTAGACGGCAGCGGAAATTCATTAATCGACTGCCGGAAATTCTTTTCACTGTTTTTAGAGAGTTTCAATAAAAGTCTCACGGCCGTGAAAGCTGCTGGGGTAATTGATTTAATATCATTTAGAAAAATCAAACAACGGGAGATTTTACAAATGATTCAATTTATAGCGGGTAAGCTAAAGAAGCAAATTATACTATATAATGCTGATAGCGAGCGTACGTTGGTTGCGCCGGATCAGATAGAAACAATTTTGAAAGAATTTCACGATGCACCCTTAGAAGGGCATGTTGGAGCGCGACGAATGCGCTAGAGGATTGGCACACTATTTACGTGGGCCACTACGAAACGAGATGTTGAGAATTATGTACGGCAGTGTGAGTCCTGCCAGAAGAACAAAATTTGTAAGTCCAATAGGATTCCAATGCAGATTACGACAACTGCTTCGGAACCATTTGATAAACTTTATATGGATATAGTAGTGTTACCCGAGTCTGACAGCAGGAACAAATATAGATTAGTCATGCAAGACGATTTGACTAGATACTTGATCGCGACACCAATGCCGAATCAAGAGAGCTACACAGTAGCTGAAACTTTTGTGGAAAACTATATATGCAAATTTGGGGCACCGTTAGAATTAGTTACGGATAATGGTGCAAATTTTGTGAGCGCACTAATGAAAGATGTGTGCAAGATTTTGAAGATCAAGAAAATTACCACTAGCCCATATCACCCACAGGCTAACTTGGTGGAGAGATCAAATCGTGAGTTGAAAACTTACCTAAGGCAATTTATTGGCGGAAAACCGCACACGTGGGATAAATTACTTCCATTTTTTACGTTTGAGTATAATACTTCAGTAAACTCATCCACGGGGTACACCCCTTTTGAATTGTTATATGGACGTACAGCGCGCATTCCCACCTCCATTTTCAAGCGAAATGGATTGGATAATTTGACATATTAAACATATACACAAGAGATGAGAAAAATATTTTTTGACCTCCACGCAAACGCGAAGGCCAACCTAAAAGATTCAAAGGAAAAGCGCAAGCAAGTTTATGATAGAAAGGCAAATGAATGGTAGCCCATGTATGGCGATTTAGTTTTAGTGAAATCAGTCCCGACAGGACCAGGTCAAAAGCCCCAGAATATGTGGAGAGGACCTTATGAAGTAGTGGAATTTCCAAGTGAAATGACCACGGTAATCAAAAATGGGAATCGTTTAGAGAAAGTTCATAATAACCGACTTAAGCGTCAGTCATAATAGATTATATGAACTTGAGTTGGAATACGATATTGGACGTTATAAGTTACGACAACGCAAACACCTGTGCACCTCAGTGTGATAGGCTGTAATTTTTTTTAAGTAATTCAGAGGAAGTGCGAAGGAACGCAATCAAACCAAAGATGGGAAATGCCATGGAAAATGCCAACACAGAATGGGTTGACATCGCAGCGACAATGCTTAGACTATTATATCACAAGATATATTCAAACACAAAATCCTGTGGCAAAAGAACGGACAGGTAGACACAAAGAATTCAGTATGGAATCGGTATAGAATCGCGTTAACAAGTCCGACCGTTAGCTGAGCAAGCTCGGGGCAATAGTTGAAAATGGATCAAACGAAAAAAGACAGGACAGAATTTATAAAAACAACAAGGCGTGAAGAAATACGAAAAGTCGCCGGAAAAAATGAATATTTTTCTGACGTGAAGAAAATGGAATAAGTCGCCGAAAAATATAACCATGCATTTAAATTGATGATGAAATGTCATGACTTAAAATTGAATATAATGGCGTGAGAAATGAGAAAACCGCCGATAACAGTTAACTAAACCAAAAAAAACTTGAAGAATTTAAATGACGAGAATGACCTGGCAGGTTGTAATTGAAAAAAGAATTGAAGAAATTAGGACAGCATTCGTTTTTTTTGACGTGGGACTACGTCTTTCTTCACTATACTAAGGTACCTTCTGTAAAAACTGGATTGAACATGTAACGTTTTTGGTTGGCGGAATGGAAGATTTTAGATGCTAATAGCGCACAAACAACTGTTCCGATTTCAATAGTTAATATACCGTTAGAAAGCTAAAACATACAAGATTTGTATGACATGATAATTTTAGTTACAATTTTCTTATTACTCCGTGAAAATTGCGGGAAAGTTTGAAGGTCGAATATCCACAGACATTTTTCATACGATTGGTATATTTCCCTAACGCAGACTTCAAAAACATAGACGAAATGATTTCACGCATTCAGTCATTGGCTAGCAATGCCAGCCAATTGGCATCGCATTCATCACCCAACGTAAGCGACGAAGAAAGAAAGCAGAGATGCTTCCACGTGATTGGTTCTTCCTCCAATCACCCAAGTTTCCCACACTGAGTGACGCTATATAGGACATTCCGTGTTGAGAGAAGCTCATTCCCTGGTCGACCGTCAAAGCGAACAGTTCGGCTTCCCTTCGATCTGAGTTGGACCCCACCAGTGGTAATCTAATTCAGATATCGTTGTTGGAATACAGCCCAAAACTGGACGTGATCGGCACTGGGGACCATTGGAAACCGTTGGAAGGGACCATTGGAAGACTTGGAAGCCGTTTGGATGCTGCCGATAGTAATTTGTGTAGGTATAGTGTGTCGTATACCAAGTGTGTGTGTCTGAGTAGCGTTAGCGTGTGTATGTGTATGTGAGTAGCGTGTGTGTGTATGTGTGTGTTTGAGTAGCGTGTGTGTGTGTATGTGTGTGTGAGTAGCGTGTGTGTGTATGTGTGTGTGAGTAGCGTGTGTGTGTATGTGTGTGTGAGTAGCGTGTGTGTGTATGTGTGTGTGAGTAGCGTATGTGTGTATGTGTGTGTGTGAGTAGCGTGTGTGTGTATGTGTGTGTGAGTAGCGTGTGTATGTATGTGTGTGTGAGTAGCGTGTGTGTGTATGTGTGAGAGTAGCGCGTGTGTGTGAGAGTATCGTGTGTGTGTGTGAGTATCGTGTGTGTGTGTGTGTGTGAGTATCGTGTGTGTGTGAGTATCGTGTGTGTGTGTGTGAGTATCGTGTGTGTGTGTGTGTGTGTGTGAGTATCGTGTGTGTGTATCATGTGTGTGTGTGAGTAGCGCGTGTGTGTGTGAGTATCGTGTGTGTGTGAGTATCGTGTGTGTGTGAGTATCGTGTGTGTGTGTGAGTATCGTGTGTGTGTGAGTATCGTGTGTGTGTGTGATCATCGTGTGTGTGTGTGATTATCGTGTGTGTGTGAGTATCGTGTGTGTGTGTGAGTATCGTGTGTGTGTGAGTATCGTGTGTGTGTGAGTATCGTGTGTGTGTGTGTGTGAGTATTGTGTGTGTGTGTGTGTGTGTGTGTGTGCGTATCGTGTGTGTGTGCGTATCGTGTGTGTGTGATTATCGTGTGTGTGTGTGTGAGTATCGTGTGTGTGTGTGTGTGTGAGTATCGTGTGTGTGTGTGAGTATCGTGTGTGTGTGAGTAGCGTGTGTGTGTGTGAGTAGCGTGTGTGTGTGTGAGTAGCGTGTGTGTGTGTTTTTTTTTGTTCATGGATTGTTGTGTATGGTATTTTACGTTTGGTGTGTGTTATATACTATGGCTATGGCAGAGTTAAATCTTTACACCCGCAATAGTCCCACGTCAAGCCTACGTTTGTGCACTCAAGCACATACCCTTTAACTTTTGTAAAATGCAAATGTTAACATGGGAAAAATACAAATTAAACAAAAGACCTCATGAGAACGTGATCTGATTACGTTAAAATGGCTTATGGCCCAATCGGAAACTGAAGAAGAAAATCGATTAATGAAGTATTGGAAGAATTTTTGATGAAGATAACATAAATGACGGACAACAATAGAACTAGGAAAAACATTTGAATAGAGGGCTGAACTTTCCAGACGAGGAGACTACAGACGTTAAGAGATTCCACCTATCAATTTTAATCAAGTTTAATTAAGATCGGGTGAATGGACACAACGGGAGTGACTACCCGAAACGATTGAGATGAATGCGTATCAGGTGAACGGACAAGGGAATAGTCAACCCAGTATGAATGGAAGTGCGAAATTTTTCTTTTATTTCCTAACCTTTTTATCTTTCAGGAATCACTAGAGCGGGTGGTCGCACCTTCGGACGGAAGGGGGAGAGGTATTATGCAGGCAACTGCATAACAAGGTGAAGTGTAAGTACTGTGAGTAAGAAGACGCCAGGTATTAAACGAACATTGTATATGAAGACAGAGGAAAAGGATGAATATTTAATCAACGCGGTTTGTAAAATGAAAAGAATTATTTATAAAACAGACAAAAAAAATACGCGGTTTGTGCGATGAAACATGATGAAACAAAGATAGAGAGATAAAAAATAATATAGTATGTAGAAACAAATTTATTTCGATGAAAATGTTATGAGGAAAAGAAAGGAAAATATTTGAAGAGAAAGCAAGATGAAAAAAAATATAACCGAAGCAAAGCATTTATGCTATTTTATAAAATTGAAGAAATTTATTTAGAGAGCAATTGTTAAGAGATGAAAAAAAAGTTGAGGCGGCCACAAGACAAGTGAAACTGATATTTTAACGCGGAAAGTAAAAGGCCTGATATAGATACATCGTATTGGTATGTGTCGAAATGATTTTTATTTTAAAAAAGAAAAAAACATCAAATATCAAAGTTAAAAGTGAATAATGAAATAAAGAAGAGAATGCACATTTGAAGGTTATGTTTGTAAAATCAGATGAACCAAACACTAGTACACAAAAATATATTGTACATTTTAGTAGGGGAAGAGATAGTATGTTAACCGAAAAAAATAAGAATACGGGCATAGACTGTAAGTAGAAGCGTAGAACAGAAAATAAAATGTCAGAAGCCCGTACGCGAGTGAATTGATTTTAAGCAGCAAGTGGAAAAAGTACCAAAACAAAAAAAAAAGAATTGATGAATTATTAGCAAAAAAATATATGCACCACTTGCTCAGCAGGGTTAGCATTTAAGATTTAAGATGAGCAATAACGCACAACCCGTAGCAAGCAGCAAAGCGGAACTAACCAGGACGTGTTCCAGATCGTAGACGACTATGAAGAAGCCCCAAAAAGACTTAGGAGATACCCGAGTGCGGGGAGTTGAGCGGAGGGGTGTCAACGGCCGGCGGGCACCCAGGAGTGGCCACGAACAGATGATTACGAGACTGGCGAAGGAAGTTTTCGCCGTAAACTGATTGAAAAAGGATGGAGCTAGGCAAATCAATCCATGGATAATCATATATGAGACAGGTAGCGGGGCAAGACACGCACCCTACCCCAACAGAGGAAGAAACGAATGTAGGCCAAGTCAAAGCAAGGCCATAACCGACCCGGGAGAACTTCGTTAATATGGTTCTATCCAACGCATACAGATGCATAAAGCGCAGTTCTACATAAGCGCATAGCAGTACGTGGTAAATTGACACCGTCGTAGAATAAAACAAAACCCGGTCAAAGCACACGAATCAGCTGTTGACGAGCAGTTCATTGGAACTCAAACTTTTTGCCAAAAGGATTAAATCTAAGAATGATGATTACACATAGCGCAGCGAGTGCCGCGGCAAGGCAGCGCAAACAAACAACCCGGTGCGCATGAGTGCGCTAATAAAGAATGAGTACCGTTAAAGGTGTTAACAGAGGCAACGTGATGACGTCATTGCGTGATCCAGACAGACGTCCACTACAGGCCGAGGGGGTCACCACCGACCGAACACACTCCACCCGTCTCACTCCACCCGCAAGATTTTCGCAACACAGTGTAGCAGCGCAGTGGAAGAACAGATAATGTTATATGAAGAAATTTTATGTATGAAAATGTAAATTAATGAAGAAACAATATGGTACATCAATGACGAGCAATATTACAGAAAAACGAATATGTAAATAGTAACGTTACACATGCCAAGAAAACAAAGACGAATTGTATAAAATATCTGAGACAAAGAAAAAAAAAGAGTTATCATGAGCATTAGACGCACCAAGAAGCCATCATAGCCAGACATTAGGTCGTTATCTTCTGCGATAACAACCACCTCGGGAGAGTGGGGAAATGTTACGCAACACCTCGCGAATTTCCCAATGTTTCATCACGTTAGTAAAACTCAAGAAGAATGTAATCTAGAACAATAGCCTGCTACCGGGTTTACTTAATACAGTAGATCAAGCAGTTTGCACGTAAAACAAAACGGTTTCAACATAAACTAGAGCATTAGTTTGCCGAAGAGTTTACGTAACTTGCAGAAAACCACGTTACAATAACATAGCATTCTAGAGCAGTCCTTATTATGAATCGTTGGCCGAACAGAACAATATCAAGGCATTTTTATTATGAACCAAACCAAACACAACAAAACACCCTTAATATGAATAGTATTAAAACAATAACCACGCGTCCTAGTTATAAGTCGTCGAACGATCGGTGGCTTACGAAATGTAAATATCCTAACGAGCATGCCACACAATGTTTACCTTTTCAATTTAACTATAATCAAAACAGAAGCCGGAGGCACAGCGTCACTCACGGTTACTCTTAGGCGCTCACAGTTGCGCGCGGTACCGAGAGCTTGCGCGCTCTCGGATACTCACAGTAGCGCGCAAACGAATATCGTACGCTCTCGCACGCGCCCTAATGTTCTCAGGCCTGAATAAGATAGCTAGATAACCGGCAGTCTCAGAGCCTCTTGCTCTGAGTTACCCGTAGGTTAATATTTAAGCAAAATTGTAACTCAATAAAACTAATCACTTCCATCATTTTCCATCATCTGCGTGAGGTGATTCCATGCACTAAGTGCATGTACAGGACTTCGTATGTTTAATTTCATAATGATCACAAGTCCTGGTAGAGTTTCAGACCTCTACACTTGTTCGTCACTCATAATCGTCATCCTGTTACTGCTCTGCTCATCCGGCTCCTCACCGTTCAATAGCGCCTGAAAATGATCCTTCCACCTGGCTGCAACCGTCGGTTTAACAGTAAGCAGGTTGCCGTCCTTGTCATTACACATGACCAGCACAGGAAAATTCCTGCTTCTGACTCTGTTGACAGTTCTATAGAATCTCCGCGCGTCGTTTTGAGCATAGCTGTCCTCTGCGCTGGCGAGCACCTGCTCCTCGTACTCACGCTTCTTCCGACGGTGGGTTCTATTTTCGGCAGCTCTTGCCACCCTGTACCTCTCTCTGTTCTGACGCGTAGCCGCAGTGAGCATCTGTCGCTCTCTGGCACTCGGCATCGAACCAGCCGTTAGGCTGTCTTCCACGCGTCGTACCTACCACCTCTCTCGCAGTCGTTTCGATGGCGCCGTGAATACTGCTCCACAGCCCATTTATGTCTTCCACTCATTCCTCCTGCTGTTCTGCGTTTCGGTGATCCAGCTCTCTGGCGTATTCTGCTGCCACGCCATCAGCTTTCAACCGCTGAATGTTGAAATGCGTCGTCCTCTCTGTGCGAGATTTCAGCACGTTCGACAATCGTGCATGGATCTTACAAACGACGAGATAATGGTCAGAGTCAATGTTTGGTCCCCGAAAAGACCTAACATCAGTAACATCCGAAAAGTGCCGACCGTCAATCAGTACGTGATCGATCTGGGAGCAGGCTTCTCCATTTGGATGCCTCCAGGTGTGTTTCCGAATATTCAAACGTGGAAAATAGGACCTACATATGGCCATTCTTCTGGCCGCGGCAAAGTTTATCAGCCTCAGGTCGTTTTCATTGGTTGAAGAATGGAGGCTATGCCTTCCAATGACCGGACGGAAGAATTCCTCCCTCCCAACCTGTGCGTTTGCGTCTCCGATGACGACTTTTACGTCGTGTTTTGGGCACTCGTCATAGATTCGCTCAAGCTTGTCATAGAACTCATCTTTGACTTCATCGGATTTGTCGTTTGTCGGTGCGTAGGTGTTGATTAAACTGTAGTTGAAGAATTTGCCCTTAATCCTCAACACGCATATACGGTCATCTACGGGCCTCCACCGGATGACTCTTGTTTTCTGATTTCCCAGCACTACGAAACCGACGCCCCGTTCCGCTGCTTTGCCGCCACTGTAGTAGATGTGGTACTTGAAAGAAGTGCGTGCAACAGGGTCTACTGCACGGAATTCAGACGCTGTTGTACGACGCCTTTATGAGGATCGGGGCCGGCGTCACATTATTTTCCCGAGTGGGTAGGAATAGGGAAGGTTCATGGGTGACAAAGGCGTAGCCGGGGGGAGACGACCTTCTGATACCTGAACAAAATTTAACGAAAAGTCGACAGTGCATCAACAATAGGGTGCCAATGGAATGTTTAAGAGAAATTAGATTTTCGAGTTTCGTTCAGTAGTCATGTTTCCCATCAATTTCCCATGGAAGGCAATTATATAGGCTCATTTGCAAAAGTAGTTCCATGCCTTTGCGAGTGGCTTTCCGAGAGTTTACCGGAACATTCGCCATGGTGGACATGCGTGTAGGCATGTTTTTGAGTTCTTTCTTCGTTCTATTTATCAATTCCTCCTCAATTTTCGCGGCAAGATTGTTGAGGTTGGTGTTCTGGTTTGTCCAGAAACTCTGGATGGGATGCAGCTGGGGAACGTTGGGTGGGTTAGCCGACCTGGGTACCGCATCGATTTTCAGCCGCTCCATCTGTAATTGGCTGTAATTTATTTATTTCGTCAATCATATATGTAGACTGGTAACATTAATTTCTAAACTATACACGAACATAAAACAAATTAATTTTGTGTCCTCATCCTCAAGGACTTGAAATACTGTTTCAGTTTATACCGAGACATCGTAAAGTCAATGGCTTCGCAGTGTTGATTATAAGATTTCATCATACTATTTATAGGTCAATTTTTTGCGTATTCCGTACGATGATGGTTAAGAGCAAATTAACTACGGTATCGGAGTTGTCGAATGGGTGCATAAAAGTTCAATTTAGAAAGTAGTACTGCTGAGTCAACGTTCTGCGAAACGATATCGTTTACAAATGAAGCCATCGCGTACTCTCGCCGTTCTTTTAATGTTTGAATGTCAATCAACATGCAGCGTGCTTCATATGACTATTCTTTCTTCATGAACGCCAGGACGAGGAGACCACACAATGCTACAGTATTCCAGTATTGACCTCACATAGGCAATATACAAAGTTTTGATAGTGTATGGGTCTTAAAAATTGTAGCAGAAGCGTTTGATAAACCCTAACATGTTGTTTGCCTTGTGTATGATAGTGTTATAGTGGTCGATGAAATTAAGTTTAGAATCTAAGATTATTCCTAAATCCCTAACTTTATCACATTCTGATCCCCTAATGCAATTACAATTTTGGGCGTTGTTAATTTTCTGCTAAAGGATATTACATTACATTTTTGCCTTTCTCCCAGAAAGGTATAGCAATCACTTGCAAAACCGAAAGTATAAAAGTGCTCCAAAAGGCCGAATGGCATATATCACTCGACTCAGCTCGACGAGCTGAGCATTTTCTGTATGTGTGTGTGTATATATATGTGTGTGTGTGTGTGTGTGTGTGTGTGTGTGTGTGTGTATGTGCAGATTTTTAGTCTCACTCACTTTTCTCAGAGATGGCTGGACCGATTTCAATGAAATTAATTGCAAATGAAAGGTCTTGTTGTCCCATAAGACCCTATTGAATTTTATTGTAATCGGATTTTTATGTATCAAAATGTAAAAATCACGAAACATCATGAAACATCATTATCTCGAAAACTACACAACCGATTTGAAAATTGGTTTCAAATGAACGGGCTACCTGAAAAACCCTTAACTTTCAAATTTTATAAAGATTGAACTAGTAAATCAAAAGTTATGAAAAGAAACGTGTTCTGAAGACTATTTAATCTCACTCATGTTTCTCAGAGATGGCTAGACCGATTTTCATAAAATCAGTGTCAAATGGAAGGTCTAGTTGCCCCATAAGACCCCATTGATTTGTCTTGCAATCGGACTATTACTTTGTCTTTTATGTTTAAAAATGTGAAATCCAGCTATGAAAAGGGACATATTCCGAAGACTACTACTACATTTTTCTCAGAGATGGCTGACCCGATTTCCACAAAATTAGTGTCAATTAATAAGTCTAGCTGCCTCATAACACCCTATTGAATTTTACTGTAATCTAACTGTAACTTCGTCTGGAATGTACCGAAATGTGAAAATCACGAAACTTCATTATCTCAGAAACTACACGACCGATTTGATCAATATTATTATCAGATGAGCGGGCTAGTTAAAGGTTAACTGATGAATTATGGTTGAACACGTGGTTTCAAAGTTTGGCTGCCCTATACGTTCACATTTCATTTGATTATTATCGAACTTAAGCAACCGTTATGTATTAAATTGTTAATAATAATTGTTAATAAAACAACGAAAGTCTATTGTCTTAAAGATTACATGACTTATTTGAACATAACTAGTGTCATACGAACGAGTCATCTCTCAAATTTACAAATAACAAACTTCATAACAATTTAATATGTGGCTCAAAAGTAATGGAAAGAAAAGAAATTCAAAGACCATTGAAACTATACCATAAATTAAATGTGGTATCGTACTATTTGAACGTTCCAAATTTATTGATTTCTTGCGATGTGTTTAAAGTCTGCAAATGCACAACGAATCGGCCATAGGATATGATCAAAGTCAAATAACAAATCGTTTGAAATGATTGGTTTTATCGAAATGACAACATCCTCGACTGGCTTCTGTACATCGCCTTAATTCTGGATATATTCATATTGGGTGGTATTCGGTCATTTTCAGCAGGTTTACTGGTATCAATCTGACACCGGAAATACCCATATTGGGAGGTATTTAGTTATTTTGGTTGTTTTCCAGAAGCTTGAAGTGATCGTCTTTAAATTCAAAATGGTGTCGAGGGTCAATGTTTGGTTTCTATGCATCATCTCGATTACGGAAATATCCATTTTTAGTATTATTCAGTCATTTTCGACTGTTTCCTAGAAGTTGCTACTAAGCCATTCAAAACGGTGCCTGAGGGTAATTGTTAGCTCATTGCATCATTCTGGTTACAGAGATACTCATATTATATGGTACTCGGTTATTTTAGGCTGATTTTCACAAACCGTAAATCGCCATCTTGGATTTCAAAATGGTATTTAAGATAATTTCTGGCCTCTGAGCGTCATTCTGGTTGAAGAAACACCCATATTGGGTGTTATTTGACCATTTTCGGCTGTTTCCCAGGAACCGGAAGTCGCCAACCTAGAATCTAAAATGGGGTCTGTGGTCGATTTCAGCTGCTGTGTATCATTCTAGATCCGGAGATACTCATGTTAGACGGAAATCGGCTATTTTTGGCTGTTTTCCAGAAACCAGAAGTTGCCATCCTACAATTCATAATGGTGTCTGAGCCTTAGTAACAATATTGGTTTTATCAAAGTTTTATAGCGCTTATTACAGCAAAAACAACGCTATAAAACTTTGATAAAACCAGTTTTGTTGCTTGGGAGGTCAATTGTTAGCTTCTTGCAACATTCTGGCTCCGGAGATACTCATATTGGGTGGTATTTGGTCACTTTCTGTCATGTTCTGTTCTGTCAATTAGGAAGAAAAAATTTGATAGTAGAAGCACAGACTAACAGACGTAACACTGGAACCTAGCTCCATCGCCACAAAAAACGTTCATTTCAAATTTTCAATCGAATAACAGTCATCGCGCGAAAACGTCGTCTGGGGCGCTGTTATGCAATCTCATACATATTTTGTAGTTCACCATTTGACACATGCAGTAGCGCTGGCGCTGATGTCGAAATACATGACGCAGCGCGAACACGACAGCAGATGGTGCTAGTGTTACTAACGTAAAGTACTGGAATCATCCAAACGATGATTTTATTGAATATTTGTTCGACGTGTTATGTCTGTTAGTCTGTGGTAGAAGTATGCTTTATTGAACATAAAATAATAAATAAGAATTGAGTGTTATTCGCCTATATATTGCAATTTTAATTTGTTTTATTTTCATTGACCTGCAGAAGTTGTTAAAAATAATCAGTCTGGCATCAACGGTATGGAACGTTCAAAAAAATTTCGACGGGGATGACGGCCGTTACGAAAAGAAAAATAAGAAGCCAGCTGTCGCGTCTTGTCTTAGGTCTTGGGTAAAGAGTTCTCCAGGTGCGTTTGTATTAGTGCGATGTTTACGATTTATTTTTTGTTAGCTGTAAGAATTTTTTGTCACCTGTGAGAGCGGTCATCTGAAAGAGAGCATAAAAAACTACCGAGTTTGATTCACACTCTCACAAATTTCAATATACAGTGTAAAGCGGGCCGTGTCGTAGTGTTTGTGTGTTTTCCCTTGGAGAACTCTATACAGGACAATTGCGGGGCTAACGCTGTGATTCTATTAATACTAACAGCACAGACTAACAGACGTAACGGAACTAGCTCCATCGCCACAAAAAACGTTCATTTCAAATTTTCAATCGAATAACAGTCGCCGCGCGAAAACGTCGTCTGGGGCGCTGTCATACAATCTCATACATATTTTGCTAAGACAAGACGCGACAGCTGGCTTATTTTTCTTTTCGTAACGGCCGGCATCCCCGTTGAAATTTTTTTGAACGTTCCACACCGTTGATGCCAGAATGATTATTTTTAACAACTTTTGCAGGTCAATGAAAATAAAACAAATTTAAAATGTAATATATATATAGGCGAATAATACTCAATTTTTATTTATTATTTTATGTTCAATAAAGCATACTTCTACTATCAATTTTTTTCTTCCTAAGTCTCTTGGTACCCAAATTTTTTCTTCCGAAGTTTCTTGGACTTCAACCGAAATAGTAAAGAACGATTAATCAATGTATTTTTAAAGTTATAACAGTGAAATACATTACTCGGTTATATCATGTACCTTGCATACTTTTGCATCATTATTTATGAACAATTATAATAGCTAAATTATGACTCTCCAGCAACACTGCTTTACAGTGAAAAGTAACCTCGTTTTATTTTCTACGTGACGATTGCGTTATCGGATTCAGCCAATCAGCAGCCGGTTCAAATTGGTTGAATGTAACGGTGACCAGCTGTCGCGTCTTGTCTTAGATATTTTGTAGTTCCCCATTTGACACATGCAGTAACGCTGCCGCTGATGTCTAAAAACATGACGCAGCGCGAACACGACAGCAGATGGTGCTAGTGTTACTAACGTAAAGTACTGGAATCGTCCGAACGATGATTTTATTAAAAATTTATTCGACGTGTTATTTTTGTTAGTCTGTGCTAACAGTCTCTTCCAGGTTGGGTTTTGAAGCTTTGACAACCTGCTTGTTAGGCCAGTATCGTACCTCGTGACAAGCTAGGAGATCTTAGGCTTAGATCAAATTTGTGCCGAAAAAGAATGTCCTGACTCTACCTTCGACCAGATGGTATCCCTGCTGATATGGCAGGATTCCTTCTAAAGTACTGTTTTTAAATCACTTTGATTGTAGCAAACTCCGATGATTTAGTTCCATTTTTTACATTGCTAGTTCTAAAAACGTTTAAGTAAATGAAACGTGATACAGAATGACAAATGGGATTTTCATTCCATCTCAAATTAAAATGGGTAATAATTGTTACATTTTTTCTAAATATTTGTATCGGATCTTAAATATTACACCATAACTAATTCAATGGTGAATCACTGAGTCGCAGAGACAGCTGTTGAAGACATATTCGCAGATGCCTGATCGTTCAGATGCTTTTCAACCTAGAAAAAAGGACATGTTTGATAACAATACAACTAATGTGTGACACTCACTATTTTTTTGACATATTTTAACTGTCTAGAATCAGGAGAACCGTTAACATTTTCTACAGCATATGGGGGTGTTATAGTGACATCTTGAAACACGACGATATTAGGTCCAGACCATGACACCTTAAGAGAAAAAAAATATTATAGTCAAGTAAAATTTTTTGGGATTTGAGCGTGAACCTGATTGATAGTTCGAGCTATTGCCAAGAAGAGTTTTTGTCCTTCTTGACTGACTCCAGCTGCTAGGGCTGACACTTGCCGTTTCTTTCTTTCCACTTGATTTCTAACTCGAGTACTTAGCTGTAATTAATCGCAACATTAACCATTCTAGCTCCAAAAGAATTACCGGATATTTACGCGCTGCAAATTAAGTGATTGAGGAGGTTCTGGTATCGAATTTACTTCTCTTTTAACTTGAACATCGCTACAGAGAGCTAGATTAACAATGTACACATCATTAAGTTTTGAGGTACTGCTAGCCGTATCGCATTCTGCGGAAATGTATGGGTTAAGGAAAATCATTTGATTTACGTAAACTTAGTAGTACAACGTTAAGTGAAGAATTTTATATTTATAAAACGGTGTCGTTCATATTTGTTTTCACTTTTGCTCCAATAAAAATTATAATTAGAGATTTGTTTGTTTGTAAGTAACCCGTTGTCTAAATGAATAAAACTAATAACTTTGCTATTGTTTATCACAAAATGAAAAATAAAATAAATAATAACGTACTTCTAGGAAACGGAGCACAAACAAACTCACGTAAAAAACAGTTGAAAATAGTTTATAAATTTTATTAAAGGATACTCAAAATCAACATTTTTGTTTGTTGGTCGAACGCAAGCACTTCTCCTTCAATGTTCTGATCGTAACATGTTATACATGCAACAGTACTTCCGATTGAAAAACAATCCTGCACTATACCAGCCATTTTCACTGCAATTTTTCCAGCGTAGAAACCAAACTTTAGAAAACCGTCTTATAGCGATTTTTTTTATTCTGCCCTAGGACAGGATGTGACAAGAGAAACCAAAAATCTCGCTGAACATGTGAAAAGGGCCCAAGTGCCATATGTAAACAAGCCACAATTTCACGTTTTTCAATGAATACAAGCTTAATCTACTCGTACAAATAAGATTGTTTGATTAAGAGTAAATTCTTTTATCAATAAATCTTATTGGTAAGAGCAGATTTCGCTTGTATTGATAAAAAAAACGAGAAAATTTGGCTTGTTTACATATGGCACATGGGCCCTTTTCACATGTTTGGCGAGAAATCACCAAAAGTTCTGTCAAAGTAAAAGCCCTCTCTGATTGGTCGATTTTATTTAGCGCACTGTTGAGTTTTAGTATTAGTCGGTATGGTTGGCCGCAGGGCTGCCAAGAAAACAGATTTTTCTGTATTACACAGATTTTTTGACCACGATACAGAAATGATACAGAATTCATACAGAATTTTGATTTTTAATACAGATTTGTACAGAATTTTAGCAATCGATTTTTTTTTTTATTCTTGCTTATTTTCCGTCGATCTGGTTTCGCCACTGGTGAAGGCGACTCCACCCAGGACCCTAACTTACGACCCGTTGTTCAACGTACCGGCGCCAACGGCTTTACTTCCTTATGCGATGGAATGCGTGATCCCAGAGATTTCTCGCCTCAGAAAATCTCCCGGTGTCGGCTAGGACTAAACCTAGACCAGTTGGGATGGTTATGGGTGTATATCGCCACCCCACAACCATCGACACTAGAGATCCTCAAGGAGAGATAAACGATGAAAACAGTTAAAGAGGTCGTTTATGAGACACGACCGCAGAATTAACGTAGAATACGACAGCCTGTCTTATGTCAATGTATTTCTTGGAATAGGTTTGGGAATATACTCAATTAGGGTTAACTAGATGAACGTTCCCGGCGATGCTCGGGATCAAAAGTTTAAAAATTCAGGAATCATTTTTTATAATTCATTGCATTATAAGCACAACTTCAAAAATATTTCCATCATCATTTTAAGTACTTTAACATTCTGAGAACGCACAGAATTGGATTCCATTTTGTAATTTGGGGATGTTTTACAAAAACTGGAAGTCGCCATTTTGGATTTCGGAAGTTTCGGAAGTATTGAAATGGTTGGCTACTTTAGATTATTTTCCTGAAACCAGAAGTCGTTATTTTAGGAAATGTTATGTGGGGTCATCCTAGTTCCGAATATACCACACTCGTGTGATAAGCGGACATTCGTCAATCGTTCACAGTAAAACCTCTTTTTATGTAACTTTCAGAAGAAATAAATCAAAGTAAGAAGAATTTAGCGTGACCATTCATGCTTAGTTCTCCTCTATAATCACATCTAAAAAGATAACATCTGAATTTTTATAACGAAAATGTTTGTTGGTGTCCAAGGAACACGTATGAGAAGAGTTAACGTTTTGATCCACATAACTACGTAGAAATTAAAAAAAAGATTAAACCAATTAAATGCGGCCTTTCCTCCAGCCAAATGTCCCAAGATCTAGTTTTGGTAAAAGTAAAAAAGTATTTCGAATCCCGTAATGTGTTACCACAGACTAACAGACGTAACACTGGAACCTAGCTCCATCACCACAAAAAACGTTCATTTCAAATTTTCAATCGAATAACAGTCATCGCGCGAAAACGTCGTCTGGAGCGCTGTCATGCAATCTTATACATATTTTGTAGTTCCTCATTTGACACATGCAGTAACGCTGGCGCTGATGTCGAAATACATGACGCAGCGCGAACACGACAGCAGATGGTGCTAGTGTTACTAACGTAAAGTACTGGAATCATCCAAACGATGATTTTATTGAAAATTTGTTCGACGTGTTATGTCTGTTAGTCTGTGGTAAAATGTAGATGTTGTGATTTCAGCCAACAAAGTAATGGGACATCTCTGACGAGTGCAATTTCCACTGTCGGAACCGCTGCAACGGCAACTTTCAACAGCAGCAGCAGTACCTAACAATATAACTACGGGAACTGGAACATAAGAGGCAATCAGTGTTTTCGCAATGGATTCCGCTGGTCGCTTTTGGAAGCGATTTCAACCGTAACAACGGTGGTGGACTCAAAGAATCGCTTCTTGCGTTATGGCACTTTCGGAAATAGTGGAAATAGTTATAGTGTTCTGCAATAAATCAGCCAGCTTCGGTGATTATAAAGACCTAAATAAATGTTTTAACGAATAGTTTATTTCATTAAACGAATTGTTTATTTTATTAAGTTTTTTCCTCTGGCTTTTCGAGTAGTGGTTCACATAGTTTTTCTCTATAATATCAAACTTTCGATTCATTCTCGGCTACGGCAAAATAGCTTAGCATATCGTAGCGGCCAAGATAACTGGCCAACGAATGTTAGCGATGATTTTGAGCTTTCCATACTTGTTCGTGTTTAGTCCCGATATACTTTCTCTGCATGTACTCTAATTAGATATTGTAACGGTCATTCATATTTACTCGATAGTGGCTGAAAAGACTTGAATTCCAGGATCAGGCTCGTTCCAGAGGTTCGGAGCAAGAACTGTGAATGCTTATGCAACCGATTTAACGGTGAACATAATTTCAGATGTTTTTTTCACTGAATGGTTTTATACTGCCCTTACGTTTGTTCAATTTGGCTATTATAGACGTAAAGAGGTACATTAGTGAGTAAAATGTTACTTAACAGAAAGGCACAATGTCCCAGTGAAAAAATGTTACATTCGTTTTTTCATATTTGTAAACCGGGGAACATTTCAAAGGCGTGCGAGATACTTTTGATAAATGTGGGACATTTCGTGGGACGTTTTTCTAAGTAGGACATTTTTTTAAGCAGCGGGACTGTCTCGCGAAATGCGGGACGTCCGGTCGTTTAATTTAACAACACATGCGCTTCGATTTTGATAATTTAGAGGAATTGGTACAGAAGGATCTGCAATTAAGGGCAACGAAAAAGCTTTTTAGTAGCAGTTGCATTATCTGGCCCGGGAACAACGAATGTGTACGGGTGATAAAATGATACGGATGAGTGTTAGATAGGATTCTCGGATTGGTATTCGAAAATCAGCGAGTGATGGTCACGGTCATAGTTTACTGTTTGCCCGAAAAGGGTTACAATCCAGATTATAGTGCGTTTTTATATTGGGAATTCTACTGATGGAGGAGTAGACTTAGTATCTCGAGGTTTTCATTAAATTCGTCCTAGTTTTAAGCTGAAAGAATTTAAGGATAGTTTGCCACTATTTCTGAAACATTTTCTGAAAAGAGGAAATACAGTCGCAGCAGCAACGAATCAGTCTTCCTGAACGGATGCTGGATACCTCCAAATCGAGAGTTAAGTTTTAGCAAAGATAACTCTAGTCATCTTTGGTTTTAGTCTCGTTATTTTACTTACTTATTCAGTAGACATATGTATTCCATGTGAGTTTCACGTAGAATTTAACTACCGGTAAAGTGAAAAGCATTTGATTGCCTGATAGGTTCTTCGTTTTATACAACGTATAATTTTCAATTGTGGTTTCCCAAATTCTTGAGAGACTAGGACAAGTTTTCAAAAATTATCCAAATATGTTGCTCTATAAGTCGAACGGGCATGCAAAATCGCCAATTCGTAAATGAATTAAACGACATACAAAATGGCAAAATGATATTGCAACATTCGCTGGCGATAATCACTGTTAGCTGCAACTGTTTATATTCAGGAAATTCCTCGCAATTTGAACTGAATCTGTGTAAAATCTCGATGTTGGATTCTTATGGTTTTTCTAAAGCTTATTGGTAAATCATCGAGGAATTCCTTTCATGTTCAAAGACAACATCAGACAACAGCTTCGCCATTTTGATTTCTGTGTATTTTTGCACGGAAAGTTCACGCGATACTTCATTCTGTTTGACGTTGCCAAGTTGACGTAGGGGTAAACAGGGTGAGACCGCCCTGCGGGGTAAGACCGCCCACCGTAGTTTTACTACCAAGTTATAAAATAATTGAAAAATTTCTTTAACGTGTCTATTACAGTATAATTACATAAAATTTTGCACGTTTTTCTGTTTTGATAGTGCACGAACGGTCGCAGAAATAATCAAAAACAACCTTTCAGCTGGCAACCAGTCAATGCGCTATTGTTTTGCGGCAACGGGACTTAAGGTTTTTCAGTCTAAAAATCTATTGTTTTGTTCGTGAATATACGTTTAATCGCTTGCCTGAATCCATCTTCTTTCGGAAATATCGAAGGCCGTGAGTAATCTTGTAATTTTGACTACTTTTTCGGTCAAATATGAAAATGTTCCACTGGGGGTAAAGTCGCCTACTATACAAGGGGTAAAACCGCCACGAATCCAACTGCTTGTTGTTTTACTTCAAGACCCAAATGCCACGACACTACAAAAGGAATATTTACAGGATCAGTAAAGCAACTTCAAGCCACATAAGACATCGATGTTAATCGACCATTTTCGATTTGGTTTAAGCTTTTCTAGTAATATATTTTAACAAGACTTATTTTTGAAAAAAGTATACCTGTGTGAAAATGGTGTTAATGAACCAAAAAAATTTTAGAGCCAGGACGGTGTGTTTGATAGGTATGACGTCTCAGGCAGAATTGAAAATAGTAGTTTTTTACTTTCGAAAAAAGTACACACTCTAAAAAAATTTAAAGAAAAAATATTGAAATAGAATTAAAAATATATTTTTTTCAAATTTTTTTGAAAAAAACATGTTTTTGCCTGTAAAATCTACAAAAGGTAAGCTAAAATTTTATGGTTGTTGGATCATGGAGTAATAGAAATATTAATAGCTCAATTTTTGGGAGATTTTTTTTTTACGGTTTATTTGGTGTATAAAGTCGTTGGTAATTTTGTTCTTAAAAAAAAACGTAGAAAATTGAAAAAAAAAAAAAAGAAATAATAATTATGAGTATTTTTCTATACATAATAAGTCTTCAAAAGAATCATACAGATAGGTTTAATGAGTTTTAATTTTTAGCTTAAAGTTAGGTATATTATGAATTCAATATCTTGAAAAACTAAGGAAAATCTATTTATTTTGAAAACCAAAAAAGTTACCTAAACATTGATTTGAACTTGAATAATCAGAAAACAAAATAAGTTAAAACTTAGAAAAAATTTTTTTTCAGATTTTTCACAGTGTATATTTTATTTAAAAAGAAAAATAAAAACCATCTACAACTTTGCCAGAGACACTATACCGATAGAATCAACCGTTTCGGCCCTAAAAATATTGTTTATCCTCAAAAAATGGTGGGCGATCTTACCCCGCTGGTGGGCGGGCTTACCCCGCATGAAAAAGATCTGCACATTTTCAATGAATTTTTAAAATTTACAAAAAAGCTGGAAAATAAACAAAAATATTTCAGTTCTTATTTTTTAAATGCGGGTATTGAATAGAAGAACCTCTTAGCGAAGAAAAAATGAAATTGCAGCCGCAACTTTTTTTTCTATAAACAGAATTGCTTAAGGGGGCGGTTTCACCCCGCTTACCCCTAGATGCTACGTGATAAAACATAGAATGCATGTGATTTTCACGTAGATTTTATGTTTGTCACATAAATCATGCAAAATGACAGAAAATTAATAAGTACGTAACAATGACGAAATAACGGGAATTTTTTTCTATTGTAAACTTATAAAACATACTTTCCTGATTTGTGAGAAATACATAAACATGCTGGAATTTAGGTAACATATGATGTTTCTCATCGTGTTGCCGGTAACCTTTTTACATTTATTGCACTTTTCGTTTTTTTCTTGTACTCTAATAGCGCTTCTAAATAGAGTCGCTTATGTTTCATACAGTAACAAAAGTCATGAGCTATGACAATGACTAAGACTAAGCTCCAACTATTAGAAATATAGCATTTTTATATATTTTATTTCGACATATTGTCGCAATTTTTCACACTAAATCTAAAATAATAACAATTTCTAGTGTGCTTCAACTGGAGATTCACTCTCCAACCAAAAAAAAACAAATATAAAACAATATAAAACGAGAAATTTCCAAAAATGTTCGAATTCCATACAAACCGCGAAAATTTTCATAACGAGATTTGTTTGTGTGCGTGGATAGACAAAAATGTAGCATACCTTTTAGAACTGTCATTTATACATTTATACCTGGGTATATTACTATCACTCACACACACGTACCTAGAGAGTTCTCCTGGGCGGATGTGCGGAGTATCCGCCGATCTCGCACTGGCGAGATGATACTTGAGCTCCGGAAGGACGCCAAGAACAAGGGGGCTACCTACAAAACGGTAGCTGAAAAGGTCCTAGGGGAGGAGGTGCAAGTGCGGGCACTCACCTCAGAAGTGACTCTCCAGCTTAAAAACCTGGACGAAATCACTGAGGGGTGCGACATTGCACAAGCCCTAAAAGCGAAGTGCGGGGTGGAGGTGGCTAAGGAGTCAATCCGCCTCCGCAAAGGTCCGGCGGGGACCCAGATAGCTACCTTCCGACTACCGTCGGCGGACGCTAACCTGGCCCTGAAAGAGGGCAAGTTGAAGGTCGGCTGGTCTGTATGTCCTCTGGGCATACTACAGCAACCAGACATTTGCTTCCGGTGCTTTGAGGGCGGACATAAGTCCTGGACCTGCAAGGGGCCCGATAGGAGCCAGCTGTGCAGGCGATGTGGAGGTGCAGGCCATAAAGCAAAGGACTGTGTGGAGTCTCCCAAGTGCATGGTATGTTCCGGGAAACGGGACGCCAAACACCTTATGGGAGGCCCCAGGTGCCCAGCCGGTAAGCCGGCTGCGAAACCACGGGCGTAAGGGTGACGCAACTGAACCTGAACCATTGCTTCGCGGCTCAGCAGCTGCTACACCAAGCAGCCACTGAGTCGTTGTCGGACATCGCCGTCATATCGGATCCCTACCGCATCCCTCCCGGAAACGGTAACTGGGTTGCGGATAAGTCCAGTTTGGCGGCCATATGTACGACGAGCAAGTTCCCGGTTCAGGAGGTTGTCTCAACCTCAGAAGAAGGGTACGTAGTTGCTAAGGTAAACGGAGTGTTCTACTGCAGTTGCTATGCTCCGCCACGTTGGTCTACCGAAAGGTTCACCCAGATGGTCGACCTCCTATCCATGGAGCTAACGGGCCTAACGCCGTTGGTGGTGGCGGGCGACTTCAACGCTTGGGCTGTTGAGTGGGGAAGTCGCTTCACGAACCAGAGGGGCCAGATCCTGTTGGGGGCTTTTGCAAAGCTCAACCTAGATCTGGCCAACGTTGGGAACAAAAGTACATTTAGCAGAAATGGTGCGGAGTCGATCATCGACGTGACGTTCTCCAGCCCAGGACTGATCAAGAACTGGAGGGTAGACGATGGCTACACTAATAGCGACCACCAGGCGGTC
This sequence comes from Wyeomyia smithii, assembly GCF_029784165.1. NCBI lineage: Eukaryota > Metazoa > Arthropoda > Insecta > Diptera > Culicidae > Wyeomyia > Wyeomyia smithii. Next base: position 119,434,773 of record NC_073694.1, read on the forward strand.
TGTTATAGTGTAGACAACAACGAGAGGCGGCAAGCGACGGGTAGAGCTAACACTCCGACCGTTCGCGGGTGGAAGACATCGCACTTTGATGCCGAGGTATTCGAAGAGGCAATGAGAAGGGAGCGCGAGGGGGGCAGTTGGATCCGCCCGACTGCTGACCAACTAGTTGCTATGCTATCGCGGGCGTGCGACGCCACCATGCCTAGGACTCGCCAACCTAGGAATGGAAAGCCACCGGTTTACTGGTGGACGGACGCGATAGCCGACCTTCGCAGTGCGTGCCTCCGTGCAAGACGGAGGATGCAGCGTGCGCGAAACGAAGAAGAGAGGACAGAGCGCCGCGCAGCATTCAGTTCGGCAAGATCGATGCTAAAGAGTGCGATAAAGGCCAGCAAGAGGGCCTGCTTCGATAGGCTATGTGCGAGTGCCAATACAAATCCGTGGGGTGACGCCTACAGGATCGTAATGGCCAAGACTAAAGGCGCGCTGGCGCCTGCAGAGCGATCACCAGTGATGCTGGAGCGTATCATCGAGGGACTCTTTCCACGCCACGAGCCAAGTCCTTGGCCTCCGGCAGTCGAGTCTCACGTCCGACGTTCCAGTATCTCAGACATAGACCAGAGATGGTCGGCCAACCTGCCGAGCATCCAATCCGTGAGCGACGACAGCCGTGTCGAGGCAGGGGAGGAGGCAAGGGTTACGAATGAGGAACTCATCGTGATCGCCAAATCCCTAAAGGTGAGCAAGGCACCGGGACCGGATGGTATCCCTAACCTGGCGATCAGGCTGGCGATAAAAACGGCCCCCGGGCTGTTCAGGGCAGTCATGCAGAGGTGCCTGGATGACTGTCTCTTTCCGGACAGGTGGAAGCGGCAGAGACTGGTCTTATTGCCGAAGGCTGGGAAACCGCCAGGGGACCCATCGGAATATAGGCCTATCTGCCTGCTGGACACCGCGGGCAAGGTGCTTGAGAGGATCATCCTCAACAGACTGGTGAGGTACACGGAGGGTGTACACGGTCTGGCAAGTAACCAGTTCGGCTTCCGGAAGGGCAGGTCCACGCTGGACGCAATCTCTTCCGTCATCAAGACGGCGGAGGTAGCAATCCAGCGCAAGAGAAGGGGAATACGCTACTGCGCAATCGTCACGCTCGACGTGAAGAATGCGTTCAATAGTGTCAGTTGGCACTCCATAGCGCTCGCGCTCAGGAGCATCCATGTACCGGTGTCGCTGTACAAGATTCTGGAAAATTATTTCCAGAATCGAGTACTTGTTTACGACACGGAGGAGGGTCAGAAGTGCGTCCCAATTACCGCAGGAGTTCCGCAAGGTTCTATCCTGGGCCCGGTGTTGTGGAATGTCATGTATGACGGAGTGTTGAAACTCAAGTTCCCTGTAGGGGTTGTGATCGTCGGCTTTGCAGACGACATAACGCTGGAGGTTTACGGCGAGTCTATCGAGGAGGTCGAGTTGACGGCCGCGCACTGTATACGCAAGGTCGAGGACTGGATGCGCTCCAGGAAACTGGAGCTCGCACATCATAAGACGGAGGTCACGGTTGTGAACAACCGTAAATCGGAGCAACAGGCGGTGGTCAGAGTCGGAGACTGCACCATCACCTCGAAGCGATCCCTGAAGCTCTTGGGGGTTATGGTGGACGACAAGCTCACGTTCGGGAGTCACGTCGACTATGCCTGTAAGAGGGCCTCATCGGCTATTGCAGCACTATCTCGTATGATGTCCAATAGCTCAGCAGTTTATGGCAGCAAGCGAAGACTTCTTGCCAGCGTGGTTTCGTCCATACTTAGGTATGGTGGGCCAGTGTGGTCCAGAGCGCTAGGTACTAACAGTTACCGTGGTAAACTGGAAAGTACCTACAGGCTCATGTGCATGAGAGTTGCGAGTGCGTATCGTACGGTGTCATACGATGCAATCTGTGTCTTGTCCGGCATGATGCCTATCAGCATCGCCATCAAGGAGGACAGAGAGTGTTTCGACCAACGTGACACAAGGGGCATACGAGGTACCAGAAGGTCATTCTCGATGCTCCGCTGGCAGCGGGAATGGTCCAACTCCACAAAGGGCAGATGGACGCACCGACTCATACCGGAGATATCCGGCTGGGTCGGGAGACGACATGGTGAAGTGAACTTCCACCTGACACAAATCCTGTCAGGCCATGGTTGTTTCAGGCAATATCTGCACAGGTTCGGACACGCGGTGTCCCCCATGTGTCCCGAGTGCGTGGAGGAGGAGGAGACTGCTGAGCATGTCTTCTTCGTATGCCCCCGTTTCGCAAGAGCGAGGAGCAACATGATGGCTGTGAGCGGGCCTGGCACTACTCCGGACAATCTAGTCCGGAGGATGTGCGACGACCCGGACATCTGGAACGCGGTCTGTGCGGCCGCCTCTCAGATTGTTCTGGAGCTGCAACGTGTGTGGCGGGTCAACCACCAACACGCCAGTGGTAGCTAATTACCAGTCTCCAGGTAGTTAGCTAGGAGGTTATAAGAGTAAAGAGGGTGCATCACGCACAAAAGCCACTCCCCGACGTAATACTTAACCGTCGTTCCGGGAAGACCAGGGCTGGAGACTGGAGGGGTTTTAGTGGGTCGGGACAGGGATCAGTAGGTGTCTGGGCGAGTGTAACTACCCCAGCATCTCTCCCCTAGTCTCATCCCCACACCCTGAGTTCTCTTCTCAGGTGTCTGTTTGCAGATTTCCCCGCCACCTTTAAAAAAAAAAAAAAAAAGAGAGTTCTCCTGGCGCGTTTGTAGGCATAGCAGCATGCCACCACGGGTTGACGTGTGGCGATCGTCGAGGACACACAATACATGTGCGACCACTGACAGTACCTAACAGTCCGGATCAGCAGCGGGAGGTAGCCTAGGGGTGGTGAGGGTCGAACCAGGGACAGTCGATTCCTCGCTAAAGCCACAAGTACCCGGAAGCACCTCTGACGGAACAAATAGAGCCGCTCTCATCACCCTAATGCACTCGCTCATTGGGACTGATACCAGTAAGGTCCCAATTATGGCAACTGGCAGCGTAGTTAATGTATATGAGTTGGATTTCGTAATGGTACCATGTCCTCGGGCTGGCACCTGCATCGAGCTCCCTTAGTAAAGTAGTGTGACACCAGCTTGAAACGGCGAGGTGGTACCCGGCGTAGGGGTCTCCGTCCCATAAAACTTGACAGGCCTTTCAGTACGTTCCGAGTCCATTGCCTGGTGGGAATCAGGCAGGAGTAGGATCAGATGGTTGTACCTGACTTACGCCGGTCGGTGGAGTCATAGTTGCCCATAAGGCGCTATGACTGCTTACCCTAGCCATGACCTCACTGCTTCGGCATAGCCCACCATGGGATCACTCCACCATGTACAAGGATAGCGGCTGGAAGGGGGACCCATTTAAACCAATAATGAATCCTAAAATAAAAGAGACGAGTGTGGAGGGACTACCAAATCCCTTCGCGCGAGGTGGCATCCAGCGGTCTCCGCAGAAAAAGGCGGACACGGATGCAATGAAACCTGGTGGCGCAAAGGCTAACACGCCAGTTTCCACACCGGATGGAACGGTCGATGGTCCTTCCGAAAAGAGCAGGGACAAGCGGCCTAGGGTGGCAGCGCTTTTCGAACAGCTCGATGATATGATAGAGTTCGCGGCGAATAGGAGCAATATGTCAAGGGATCTGAAGCAGGGCCTCCTGCTTCGGGCTACCATCGACGAAGCTCAAAAGGAGCACGCCGAACTTGTGGCTCGGGTTGAAGCCACCGAAAAGGGAGTGAGGACCAGAGGGCAACTGAATCTAAGCAGTTTCAGACTGATGCCCTCATTCGCCGCGATCTGCTCTACGGAGCTGGTCAGTAAGCGAACGAGGCAGTCCCCGGGGGAAGCGGCCCCCGATAATGTTAAGAAGCGGTTGGTAGAGCTAGCCTCACGATCTAGCACACCAACAGGCTCAAAGGCCGTCGACCGGAGCGGTGACTGCGCGAAATCCATGGGTTACCGTAGTATTATTATTATTATTTATTTTATTAAAGACACTTTACACTTATTGTGATCGGTCACCGTAGTAGGAAATAGGCGCAAGGAGGGTAAAAGTGCCAGGACGGAGCGGCGACAAAAAGTTCACCAAATGTCAAAAAGGCGAGGAGCAGGGGGGACGCCCTCATCCTCAAGACTGACGGGTCTAAGTACGCAGAAGTCTTGGAGAAAATGAAGAGTGAAACTCAGCTCAAGGATTAAGGGGCGGATGTGCGGACCATCCGTCGATCTCGCACTGGCGATGATTCTTGAGCTCCGAAAGAATGCGAAGAACAAGGGCGCATCCTACAAGGCGGTAGCCGAGCAGGTGCTTGGCAAAGAGGTGCAGATTCGGGCACTCACCTCGGAGGTGACTCTCCAGCTTGAAAACCTGGATGAAATCACCGAGGGGTGCGACGTTACACAAGCCCTCAAAGAGAAGTGCGGGGTGGAGGTGGTCACTGCGTCAACCCGCCTCCAAAAGGGTCCAGCAGGGACACAGGTGGCCACCTTCCGGTTAGCATCGGCAGATGCGAACCTAGCACCACAGACTAACATAGGTAACACTAGAACCTAGCTCCATCGTCACTAAAAAAAAACGATCATTTCAAATTCCCAATCCAATAACAGTCTTCGCGCGACAACGCTGCTTGGGGCGCTGTCATGCAATTCATACATATTTTGTGGTTCCCCATTTGACACATGCAGTAACGCTGATGTCGAAATACATGACGCAGTGCGAACACGACAGCAGATGACGCTAGTGTTACTAATGTAAAGTACTGGCATCATCCAAACGGTGATTTTATTGAAATTTTGTTCGACGTGTTTTTGTTCGACGACAGAGAACAGACGTTCATCTTCTTTTCAAAAGATGTGTAAAAAATTGCAACCGTCATTTACCACTAAGTGGTAATGCTCCCGCTATGTGGCGCTTTTGTCACTTACAAACCAAGCACTGATATCGATAAAATATCGATACAGCAATATTTATGCAGTGCAACTGGGGCACCACGAGACAGATTTCGTTAGTGTATTGACGTATTTTGATTCAAATTTTTACACACGATTTTCAAATTTCTTTATATGAACATGAATGTCTGTTCTCTGTGGTGTTATGTCTGTTAGTCTGTGCTAGCTCCATCGCCACAAAAAACGTTCATTTCAAATTTTCAATCGAATGACAGTCATCGCGCGAAAACGTCGTCTGGGGCGCTGTCAAGCAATCTCATACATATTTTGTAGTTCCCCATTTGACACATGCAGTAACGCTGGCGCTGATGTCGAAATACACGACGCAGCGCGAACACGAAAGCAGATGGTGCTAGTGTTACTAACGTAAAATACTGGGATCGTCCAAACGATGATTTTATTGAAAATTTGTTCGACGTGTTATGTCTGTTAGTCTGTGCTTATATGGTATGTAAATGGTTATGTTACTTTTTTATAAATGGTCAAGATACTATACGGGAAACAATTCGTGCATGGTATTTGTTTATGCGGGATGGAGCTAGGTTCCAGTGTTATGTCTGTTAGTCTATGCTAGCTCCATCGCCACAAAAAACGTTCATTTCAAACTTTCAATCGAATAACAGTCATCGCGCGAAATCGTCGCCTGGGGCGCTGTCATGCAATTTGTAGTTCCCCATTTGACACATGCAGTAACGCTGTCGCTGATGTCGAAATACATGACGCAGCGCGAACACGACAGCAGATGGTGCTAGTGTTACTAACGTAAACCAGACTCTATAGAGTTCTCCAAGCGAAAACACACGAACACTACGACACGTTCCGCTTTACACTAGAGATCCTCAGAGGGAGAGATAAACGATGAAAAAAACCCGCTGATTTGGCAACTAGGTTTCACATATTAGAGGTGCCAGATATCTTCTCAAAGCGCAATGTTCACTAACTTTTTATTCGGCTCGTATAACTGATGGTGACGGTGGAAGTCCTGGGGAATAATAAAGTGCATCCGTGAAAACCGTGAAGGTGTTAAATTTTATGTTTATGTTTAATTTTATATACTTTCATCATTATTCTGTAGACCATACAACGGGTTTGTGAACCACCAGGTAAAAATCACTGTGATGAAGCTACACACTCAATCAGATAATAAAAGCTCGGTAATTCTTATTACAATTTCGATCGGTAAGTTTGAGAAAATACAGAGTAGTTTGTAAAATTGTAATAACTTTACATATTTTCTGTATTCAGCAAATAATTTTACTGAATCCTGCTATACTTTCTGCTGAACTGTTCGGTAAATTAAACTTTTACCGAATATTGGTAAAAAACTACCGGACCAACCATAGAGCTGTCAAATTTTCTCCATTCGTTGTTCTCCTTCTGGTTGTCAGATCACATTCTCGGTTCGTTCGAACATTGAAGTTCCTGCAAAAAAAATGGAGGACGTTTTCCCACAACTTCAGCAAGAAGATGATCGCATAGAACAAATTTTTCGTAAGTATATGATGATAAAATTTGTAAATATTTTAGGCATCAAACCATCACATTATTTGTTTCTACTTCCGAGCATCTGTTGCATGCTAAGTAAATAGTTTACACCGCCATGTTAATGGACACATCTGGAAGATCCTCGGCACTCTGAGTACAACTGGCATGAAGTTCATGCACAGTCCACAGCAGTAAAAAACGTTTAATTGATTTTCACTCGCACAAATTTGGTGCGGCGAACGTCGATTTTTGATTTTTTTAGTTTTCAATAGTCAAATTTTTAATAATATTTGAATAAAAATATTAATATGAATTTACGTTAAATCATATTTCTGGTTTTCTTTAATAATTTATAGTGAACAAATAACAAACATCACAGATCTTTCGGTACTGTCTTACACATCTTACAGATTTGATCGGTGGTTTTGGCAACTAATTGCATTCGCCGTATTCACAAATTAGGTCGGTAATAATGACAGAAAGCAACAACAATTTGATTACTGATCGGTCGGTAGTGGTTTATATTACCGAACGTTTTACCGAGCGCTCAGCTGTTGAAAAGTCAGTGAAAAAAGAAACGAATTCGGTGATTGAATGTAAGTAAGTACTTTGGAGCATTCTCAATTCATGTTTTAGCAATAAAAGGTGAAAACGTGTAAAAATAAGTATACTCTTTATTGAACCTTATTGCAATACCTTTCAATGTGTTACCTTTCTTGTTCGTTTGGCTCGATTTTTGACATGTTCGTTTGGCTCACAACACTCTCTTCGCATATCTCTCCCTCTGAGTATTGCTACTTTACACTGTATATTGCAATTTGTGAGAGTGTGAATCAAGCTCGATAATTTTTTATTCTGTCTTTTAGATGACAGTTCTCACACCTGTGAGACAAAAAATTCTTACAGCTAACAAAGAAAAATCGAATACATCGCACTAATACAAACGCACCTGGAGAACGCTATGTGTATATAGAGTCGCGCAAAGAGAAAATCTATCGTTTCGGCAACACAGTTTTTGTGCCGTTTGTTGCCAAGAACTATACAGTTCTGTTTTTCCCCATGCATAAGCGAATATCATTTTTTGAAATTCTTCACAAATTACACAGTTTTGGTGATGCTTTGTTAAATTTAACTGAACCAGTGTACAGGTTTGATGTTGGATTAAAATGTGTAAGTAAAACTTCGGAAAAACACATATTCTTTATCACGCTTAATTAAAACACTTTTCATCCACTCCTAACATTATCACCTTGTTTATTTACATTGCTCGATTGGTACCCTCGTTTGACACTGATGCGGTTCCTTCGGTTTCAATTTTGCGCGACTCTATATTATAAACATAGACTCTGACGTAAAGTACTGAAATCATCCAAACGATGATTTTCTTGAAAATTTGTTCGACGTGTTATGTTTGTTAGTCTTTGCTATAACTATTAGTATAGAGCTAAGACAAGACGTGACAGCTGGTCACCGTTACATTCAACCAATTTGAACCGGCTGCTGATTGGCTGAGTTCGATAACGCAATCGTCACGTAGAAAATACAACGAGGTTACTTTTCACTGTAAAGCAGTGATGCTGGAGAGTCATAATTTAGCTATTATAATTGTTCATAAATAATGATGCAAAAGTATGCAAGGTACATGATATTACCGAGTAATGTATTTCACTGTTATAACTTTAAAAATGCATTGATTAATCGTATATTACTATTTCGGTTGAAGTCCAAGAAACTTAGAAAGAAAACACAATCGATGATTGGCGTCCGTCTGTCGATGTATTGCCTCCACAAGCTGCTTCTGTTGATGAAGCAGCTTCCGTACGTCAGCTTCCTTCCGGAGAATTTCTTGACATTCCGTACACAATGACGCCATATAAGATGTGATGAAAAGTTCGCGGTGTCGTTGTACGCCGATACACGCAGCATGGTAAGTTCTACTGCAGAACTCGCACTTCCAAAGAAAACGGTCGTCGTTTATGCTGCACGAATTTACACCGCACGGCATGGTTATTTACGTTAATACACTAAGCGGAAGAGTTACGACACGGATGGTCAGCAAAAACACGCGACGTTGTCGAGGTGTGAAAAAAAAAAACAAAAAAAAATGTATACTGTACAAGTTAATTACGGAGCGAAAAGCAAACGCCCGATGACTGTTCGAGGCGAAAAACTCCAACGATTGCTTCGAGTAGTGACACCAGATTGGGCCAGAGCACCACGTCTTCGCTCCTACGGTATTTCTTGATAAACGACGCAACTTTCGGCAGGCACTTCGTACTATAAATTTCCCCGTTCACGGCCAGTACGGAGCTTCTCGCTGATTGTCAGCCACAGCAGCACCTTCTTTGGGAACTTGGTGTTTGAAATGAATTTCACCTCGGAAGTCACTTCCTTCGTGGGAAAAGTAAAATATGGAGTGCCCTGCCAGTTGTTGTCATCCAGAGTGAGATAGGTCTCGGCGTGGACCACCATCATCTGACTCATGGGTTACTATGATTGATGCTTCATTGGTAGTTTCGTCAAAGCGTGTAAAGGTAAACTCATGAAAAATCGGCCTTTTTTGAGTATGTTTTTCAATGCTAACGTTAGGAATCAAAAATTTTGTCTTCTCGAAAAAGTTTCCATCGCAAAATTTGAGCTTCTGAGCGAACTTCTGAGAGGGTTTCACTTACAGTCGTGAAAGTCTTACATATTTGACCAACCTAAAAATGCACAAGAGTAGTTCTTGAAGTTTCAGAAATCGATTTTTTTATAGCAAATCTCTTAGAAATGCATGAAATGTCTAGAACTGATATTGTTTTATATAAGTTTGTTTTAAAAACAAAAATTTAATTTCAGGGACATGAAAACTTCTGCGTTGGGAGACTCAAGCTACACCAGAAAACACAAGAGACACTCCCAGCTCGAACATTTTCTTTATCGATCAAAAAACTGTAACTTTGACCGCTTGAGGCTCTACTTCCCAAAGTCCAATTGAGCTCAAATTTGGCATGGAAAATTTTTACGAGAAAACAAAACAAATCTATCGTATTTGAAATTTAGAACTCTATCGTAAATGAAACAATTAAAAAAATCCTTTTTTCTGAGTAACGTTACAACTGTACATAAGTCTGTAGATTTATAACCTCTCGCTCAACGATATCCATCGAAAAATTTGTCGCTCGCAACAGTACTTTTTTTTGGTTTTCTCCGATAGTTCCGTGTGGGTGAGTACCCACATAGATATTTTCCGAGTGGGTACTACTACCCATACTACCCACATGAAACGATTAACCTAATTCTTTATGAATCTTCGAGAAATTATTTTTCAGTTTCAATTACTTCTTCAGTTTTGCAATTGTGCATTCGTTTGCAAGTGATTTTGCTGTACGAAAAACTTTACACTAGATTTAAGTGATCGAATCCTATATCCTAAACATTAGGTAAACGATTCAATAAATAGGAACCACCATATAAATTTACTTGTTAAAGTTTGGAAAGCGAGAAAAGAAACATTTATTTCAAAAATGCTAAACATTCGAATGACAATGAATGGCGCTAGACACCCTGTGACGTGAGTAGGTGCCGTCAGTGGAACCATGCATCCTCTCCTATCGACTGTTAGATTAGGAACATTTCAAGGTGGGTTCTAGGGAGCCGATTTCGCAGTTTTGTAATCGTTTGACCGGCTTTGCTGAATAGACTTCTGAAGGAACGGGTGTTCCTAGAACTGGCATGTATTTCACCTCTGCGTGATGACAAAAGCAAAAATATTTCATTTCTTCATTTTCGCATGCAAAAACAAACAAAATATCAGCAACACCGTCAACGCGAATTCGTTCGGTTATTGCATGCGAAAAAGAGGGAAGGGAATATTTTAGCTCTGGCACTCACACATATTTTAACAATCGCTTATGTGAGTTCGCGTAAGTGCGAACAGCCCTTAAAAACTTTTTTAACTTCGTAGTCGCGACGCCGGTTGGCAAATGGCTGGACACGTGTAACTTGAGACCCTTATGCGGCCATTCACCTCTGTCCAGCAACTCCTATCCCAACCTACACGTGGTGCCGACCGGAATACGAGTAACCTTAGCGGAGATCGGGTAACCAACCCCGGTGGAAACTATGGTCGTATGCTGACTGGGAAGGGGGCCGTACGCGGCTGTATCCCCATAGGAGCGGCTTACAACAGCGTTTGACCCGGAGCGGGCGGCTGAATTATAGAATGCTGTACCCCGCCAGCTACACCTAAGATGGCAGCCCCATCAGCAGGATGTAGGTATCGCGACCCTGGTAAGGTAGCATACCGAAACCTTTCATCAACCACGAACAACGAATTTAGAAATACGGAACGGATCAATCGGCAAAGACCTAGGCTACGAACATGGAAAAAGATTAAGGTAAACGATTGGAAATTGGGTACTTGGAACGTCTGATCTCTCAATGAACCGGCGCGGGCTGGCTTGCTTGCTCGAGAACTACAGCGGCAGGGAGTCGAAATCGCAGCGATTCAAGAGGTTCGGTGGCCAAATTCCGGAGAAAGGGAATTCCGTGCAGTAAACCCTATTGCACGCACTTTTTTCAAGTACCACATCTACTACAGTGGCGACAAAGCAGCGGAACGGGGCGTCGGTTTCGTAGTGCTGGGAAATCAAAAAACAAGAGTCATCCGGTGGAGGCCCGTAGATGACCGTATATGCGTGTTGAGGATTAAGGGCAAAATCTTCAACTACAGTTCAATCAACACCTACGCACTGACAAACGACAAATCCGATGAAGTCAAAGATGAGTTCTATGACAAGCTTGAGCGAATCTATGACGAGTGCCCAAAACACGACGTAAAAGTCGTCATCGGAGACGCAAACGCACAGGTTGGGAGGGAGGAATTCTTCCGTCCGGTCATTGGAAGGCATAGCCTCCATTCTTCAACCAATGAAAACGGCCTGAGGCTGATAAACTTTGCCGCGGCCAGAAGAATGGCCATATGTAGGTCCTATTTTCCACGTTTGAATATTCGGAAACACACCTGGAGGCATCCAAATGGAGAAGCCTGCTCCCAGATCGATCACGTACTGATTGACGGTCGGCACTTTTCGGATGTTACTGATGTTAGGTCTTTTCGGGGACCAAACATTGACTCTGACCATTATCTCGTCGTTTGTAAGATCCATGCACGATTGTCGAACGTGCTGAAATCTCGCACAGAGAGGACGACACATTTCAACATTCAGCGGTTGAAAGCTGATGGCGTGGCAGCAGAATACGCCAGAGAGCTGGATCACCGGATCGCAGAACAGCAGGAGGAAGGAGTGGAAGACATAAATAGGCTGTGGAGCAGTATTCACGGCGCCATCGAAACGACTGCGAGAGAGGTGGTAGGACGACGCGTGGAAGACAGCCTAACGGCTGATTCGATGCCGAGTGCCAGAGAGCGACAGATGAGAAGAACCGTGCCAGGAGCCGCATGCTCACTGCGGCTACGCGTCAGAACAGAGAGAGGTACAGGGTGGCAAGAGCTGCCGAAAATAGAACCCACCGTCGGAAGAACGAGAGTACGAGGAACAGGTGCAGAGGACCTTGACCTTAGATGGCCGTACGTCCTAAGACATGGCCTGCATAACGTGGTTCCGCCCATTCACTCGGTCCATGGCTGCCTGCCTCCAGTTCCGCGGGCACCTGGTACTTTGCAGATCGTGCTCCATCTGGTCCACCCATCTCGCTCGTTGCGCCCCTCGCCTCCTCGTTCCCGCCGGATTTGAAGCGAACACCAATTTTGCAGGGTGGCTATCCGGCATTCTAGCTACATGCCCTGCCCAGCGTATCCTTCCAGCTCTAGCCACTTTCTGAATACTGGGTTCACCGTAGAGGCGCGCAAGCTCGTGGTTCATCCTACGCCTCCACACTCAGTTCTCCTGCACACCGCCAAAGATGGTTCTTAGCACCCGACGTTCAAAAACTCCGAGTGCTCGCAAGTCCTCCTCGAGCATTGTCCACGTCTCATGCCCGTAGAGAACGACTGGCCTCATTAGCGTTTTGTACAGGATACACTTGGTGCGAAGACTCAGATTATGCGACCTTCAGTCCGATCCTATCTGCTTCACGTTTCAGTCGGGTATACTGGTCTGCCACCGTCTCAAATTTTCTGCCGACAATATCCACGTCGTCCGCAAAGCAAATAAATTGACCTGATCTGTTGAAAATCGTGCCCCGCATGTCAAACCCCGCTCGTCTCATAACACCCTCTAGCGCGACGTTAAACAATAAGCAGGAGAGACCATCACCTTGTCGGAGCCCCCTGTGAGACTCGAATGGGTCCGACGTTCCACCCGAAATTCTCACACAACACTCCACATCCTCCATCGTAGCCTTAATCAGTCTTGTCAGCTTCCCCGGGAAGCCGTTTTCGTCTAGAAGTTTCCATAGCTCTTGTCGGTTTATTGAATCGTATGCGGCTTTAAAATCGACGAAAAGATGGTGTGTAGGGACTCTAAACTCACGGCACTTTTGGAGGATCTGCCGTAGTGTAAAGATTTGGTCAGTTGTAGACCGTCCTTCCATGAAGCCGGCCTGATAGCTTCCTACAAACCTGCTGGCTAATGGTGACAGGCGTTGGAAGATGACCTGGGAAAACACTTTGTAGGCGGCATTCAGGACTGTGATCGCTCGATAGTTCTCGCAGTCCAGTTTGTCGCCCTTTTTGTATATGGGGAAGATAACCTCTTCTTTCCACTCCTCCGGTAGCTGTTCTGTTTCCCAGATCTCGACGATCAGCCGATGCAGCGAGCTAGCCAGTTTGTCGGGGCCCAACTTAAAAAGCTCAGCTCCGATGCCGTCTTTTCCGGCCGCTTTGTTGTTCTTGAGCTGCCGGATTGCATCCTTAACTTCGCTTATTGTTGGGGGTGGCACATCTTCGTCGTTCGTTGCACCTACCACGTCTTCTCCGCTCCTGTTGTGGTCTCCTGCTTGCACGCCATTCAGGTGTTCATCGTAGTGCTGCTTCCACCTTTCGATCACCTCACGATCGTCCGTCAAAATGTCTCCATTCTTATCCCTACACATTTCGGCTCGTGGGACAAAGCCTCTGCGGGATCCGTTGAGTTTTTGGTAGAACTTTCGTGTTTCGTGTGTGCGGTGCAGCTGCTCGAGTTCTTCACATTCCTCCTCTTCTTGGCGACGCTTTTTTTCCTTGAAGAGTTGGACTTGCTGCCTCCGTTTCAGTCTATATCGCTCCACATTCTGACGGGTGGCTCTACGCAGCATTGTTGCCTGCGCTGCGTTCTTCTCGTCCAAAATCTGCCGACATTCTTCGTCAAACCACTCGTTACGTCGATTCGGTTGCACGTGTCCCAGGACTTCCACCGCAGCACTGCTGATAGCTGTTTTCACGGCATTCCAGCGATCCCCTAGAGGGGCTTCTTCAAGCTCTCCCTCTTCTGGCAGTGCAGCTTCGAGCGATGACGCGTACTGTGTTGCGATGTCGTGTTGCTTCAGTTGCGCGAGATTATACCGTGGCGGGTGACGATACCGTATGTTATTCACAACGGATAGTTTTTGGCGTATCTTAACCATCACTAGGTAGTGATCCGAATCGATGTTAGCGCCTCGATGTGATCTGACATCGATAATGTCCGAGAAGTGCCGACCATCTATCAAAACGTGGTCGATTTGTGTTTCTGTTCTATTCGGTGATCTCCAGGTGGGTCTATGGTGGAGGCTATGCTGAAAGAAGGTGCTACGTATGGCCATGTTCTTGGAGGTGGCGAAGTCGATTAGTCTGAGGCTATTTTCATTCATCAGCTGGTGTGCACTGAATCGTCCAATCACCGGTCTGTACTCCTCCTCCTGGCCAACCTGAGCGTTGTAATCCCCAACGATGATCTTGACATCATGTTTTGGGCAGCGGTCATATTCACTCTCCAACTGCGCGTAGAATTCGTCCTTGTCGTCATCGGTACTTCCGAGGTGTGGGCTATGCACGTTGATAATACTAATGTTGAAGAAACGGACTTTGATCCTCAACCTGCACATTCTAGGGCTGATTGGCCACCACCCGATCACCCGCTTCTGCATCTCTCCCATCACTATAAAAGCTGTTCCCAGCTCATGTGTGCTTCCACAGCTCTGGTAGATGGTGTGACCATCCCTGTACGTACGCACCATCGTCCCCTTCCAGCATACCTCCTGCAGCGCTACGATTTTGAACTTGCGGGCCTTCAGTTCCTCGGAAAGCACGCGGGTACTTCCTAGGAAGTAGAGAGGTCGGCAGTTCCATGTTCCGAGAATCCAATCGTTAGTCCGTTTTCGTTGCCTAGGTCCTAGCCGATTGTTCCGGTCCGTACTTAACGTTATTGCGTTCGTTGCTGTTGTTTTTTAATGGTGCGGGCTTGCAAGGCCAGCGACCAACCCCACTATGTCGCAGGAGGGCCATCGTAGTGCCATTGTTTAGAGTCCCGGGCACTACCAGGACTTGAGAAGGGCACTGCGTTACTTAGAACGCTTCTGTTGGTGTCGATCTCAGGAAACTCCCTTCTGAGGAAGGTAGCCCCGCCCCCTGTCAACATGCGAGCAGCAGTCCCACCAGGGTTGGTTACCCGATCTTTCCACTGGTTACTCGCACATCAGTTGGTACCACGAGAAGGTAGGGGTACGGTAGCTGGAAGGCTGAGGTTCACTAGTGGGAACTGTTATGCGCCTTTGGTCCAGTCATTAACCAACCAAGGTGCAGAGGACAGCTATGCTCAAAACGACGTGCGGAGATTCTATAGAACTGTCAACAGAGTCAGAAGCAGAAGCAGGAATTTCCCTGTGCCGGTCATGTGTAATGACAAGGACGGCAACCTGCTTACTGATAAACCGACGGTTGCAGCCAGGTGGAAGGAGCATTTACAGGCGCTATTGAACGGTGAGGAGCCGGATGAGCAGAGCAGGAACAGGATGACGATTATGAGTGACGAACAAGCTGTGGAGCCACCAACACAGGAGGAGGTGAAAAAGGCGATTAGTGAGCTGAAAAACGACAAGGCCGCTGGGAAGGACGGTATCCTAGTTTTCAGAGTGTTCGTGTCATCAGGAAAATTGTGGGAGAGTAAAATATCAAGTGATTATACATCACAAAAAAGAAAGCAAAATATACTTGAAAAATAAATATAATTTGACACCGTTCAGATAGAATGTAACCAAAGTTTTGTTTTGTTTCGACTGTTACCGGCACAAACATCCTCCTCTGCGCTAACATCGCATTTAAAACTGAGTGGTTTTCAATTCTTAAACTGAGTACTTTTGAATTTTGAAAATGGTTAGTTTTAAATTCAAAAATGAATATTCTTCTTTTCAAAAACTTGATAGTTTCAAAATCTAAAACTGTGTAGGTTTTAATTGTAAAACTGAGTAGTTTTAAATTCAATAAATACACACTTAAAACTGGATCTCGAGCTCGGCAAAAAAACATCCGAGTTCACTCGGCAACTTTGGATTCAACCGGTATTTCAGCAAAAAAATGCCGGTTGCCGACAGTTGTCAAATCATTTTGCCGAGACTTCGTCCAAAAAACTAAGCTTGACGAATCTCGTCTCTATTTTTTGCCGAATTTATCGTTAAACACTGTTGATGCCGAGGTCAGCAAAAACATTACTGGTATCTTGGCACAAATTTTACTCGTTGCCGTGTTTCGGCAATACAGCTGTCATTCTCATGAACGAGTTGCCGCCATTTTTCTTAGTGCAAATTTATGCGTGTTACGGGTGAGTAAACAGGAATCGGATACAAGTTTGGCTGAAATTTGTGCAAATAACAAGTGTTTACAATCCGGTAGCCGAAAAAAATGTAGTACAGTTTGGTGGGAAGTGGCTGGAACTCAAAAAGTGTTATTTCAAATCGTGTGAATACAATATTTTATTTGTTTTAGGGATAGGCATTAGACGTAATTTTAGATTAGATGTTTAGCTCAATGCCCTACTGGCGAGCAAGACAAAGATAAGTATTCAAGATTTAGTATGAATAAATTTCTTTACTTACTCAAACTCATCGAGCTTATAATTTATCTTTTGAAAGAAAACTACCTGATTCACAGCAAAACTATTTTCTGCGATTGGATTCCACTGAAAAAACGGCTCTTTACTGTGCCGAACATTCAGCTTATAAAACCGAAAGGTCGTTAGACTGGTTGCCGCTTCTCGGCTGGATTTGCCGAGAGCACAGTTAACTGTGTACCGCGATTCTCGGAATGAAATGACATCTGTCAAATATTGGTTTTCCGAGATTCTCGGCAAAAGAGATTCAGCCGAGATGGTTGCCGAGCACTCGGCTGTCCAAATCTCGGCACAAACAATGCCGAGATTCGGCGAAAATTTTTAAGTGTGTAGATAATTTTGTACACATAAACTGTTATTAAATGATACTAAATGAAATGATACTAAATGAGTTTTATTAAACACAAAAAAATGAGTCCAATTGTATACATCATTCTGAATAATAAATACACAGTATTTGCTTATGCTATGGTCACACATTTTGAATAACTACGGAGTTACTCAATTTTCGTGTTGGTCCACTTTTTATGGAAATGAATTGCTTTCTAATCGAATTTGAATTCATTTTAGGGAGCGTGAAGGACAGGACGTGACAAGTGATTTTTCGGCACGACGCTTGCCAGTGTTCCCAAAAATGTTAATTAAAGAAAATATCAATATCAAGGATTTCCCCCTTTCTGGATTTCAATTTTAATTAATTCATTTGATGATGCTAGTTCATTAAATCTTCAATTGATTTAAATATATATGTTAAATTTATTTGAACTAGCCATAATTTCAACTCATTTCGGATTCCTCTTGCTTTTCATGAAATGAATCTGCTATTGTTCATCATACGTAGTTTCAAAACATGAATAACATTCCGAATGTTGATTTTTATAGACATTACACAGTCTAGTGTATAAAAAAGTTTCAAAAAATTGTTAAACCAAAAGCTGTTTATTCACTTGGTAAGCAAAAACTGTGTAAACAAAAAATATCGATAGTTTTCGCAGCACGGCCAACCGTACCGACTAATAATAAAATTTAACGGTGCGCCTAATATAATCGACCAATCAGAGAGGGCTTTCGCTTAAACAGAACTTTGGGTGATTTTTGGTTTCTCTTGTCACGTCCTGTCCTACACTTAAAATAATTTTCACGTTATGATTACCGGAAAAGGTATGTGAATATTTTCCACTGTCATTTTCACGTAGATTTTACGTGATTGTCATTTGAGTTCATCATGATCTAGTGAGATGATTTATCCTGTGAATATTATTCAGTACACTTAAAATAATTTTCACGTTATGATTACCGGAAAAGGTATGTGAATATTTTCCACTGTCATTTTCACGTAGATTTTACGTGATTGTCATTTGAGTTCATCATGATCTAGTGAGATGATTTATCCTTTGAATATTATTCAGTAGACATATGCGTTTCATGTGATTTTCACGTAGAATTTAACTACCGGTAAAGTGAAAAGCATTTGAATAACGGATAGCTACTACGTTTTATTGAACGTATAAATTTCGATTGTGGTTTCCCAAATTCTTAAGAGAGAAATTAGATTTCAGAATTTTTTGAAATATGTTGCTAGATAAATCGCACGGGGATGCAAAATTTCCAATTTTATTACGTAGATACTACGTAATAAAACATAGTATGCATGTGATTTTCACGTAGATGTTATGTTTGTCACATAAATCATGAAAACTGACAGAAAATGAATAAGTACAGGAAATTTCACGTAACAATAACGTGAAAAATATTTTGAGTGTAGACATATGCGTTTCATGTGATTTTCACGTAGAATTTAACTACCGGTAAAGTGAAAAGCATTTGAATAACGGATAGCTACTACGTTTTATTGAACGTATAAATTTCGATTGTGGTTTCTCAAATTCTTAAGAGAGAAATTAGATTTCAGAATTTTTTGAAATATGTTGCTAGATAAATCGCACGGGAATGCAAAATTTCCAATTTTATTACGTAGATACTACGTAATAAAACATAGTATGCATGTGATTTTCACGTAGATGTTATGTTTGTCACATAAATCATGAAAAATGACAGAAAATGAATAAGTACAGGAAATTTCACGTAACAATAACGTGAAAAATATTTTGAGTGTAGGTGGCTTTTAGTTATTCTTCTTTTCGTTCAAATAATAGCCCTCATAAAACATACTATTATAATTTTTCGTCGCGACGCTCGTCAGTGTCGCCAAAAATATTTAAAAAGGGAAATTTCGATACCTACACGCTGCTTTATTTTAACTCTAATCTGATTAGGATCTACTCAGTTTGGTATTCTTATGCAAAATGTCAAAAAGTGAGTAATCGAGTACTGGACAATTTTCATAATTACCATGTTTACTCAGTTTTGAGTTATTATCCATGATGTTTACTCACCCTGAGTATATGTATATGTCAAAAGTTTTCAACAGCAATATTATCGGTTTCCGAAGAACAATTGGTGTCGCTTTTTATTCGTTGGCTAGCAGTAAGTATCTGATCTGTCATCAAATCAATAATTTCTTAATCAATTAATAATTTCAGCCCAACATCAGTATTGCAGAGGATTTGAAAACACCTAAAAGATCTCTTCAAAATGAACAACCGCAGGTTGTATGTTCTACGATGCCGTTTAAAGCCGGACTTTTATTCGTGATAACAAACGGAAACATTTGTATTGATGTACACTGCCGCTGTCCGCATATGAGTCCCATGTCGATTTTTGGCGTTTTCGTGATAAATATACGAATGGTCCTCATTTATAACGTACTTCGTAAAACTACATTAAAAATACTGGGTTTGTTTCTATAAAGTACAACAAAAAATACCAAGTCATGTTGGTCCCATATCGCATATACTCGCATAACAGTCCCATTTCTCGTACTTAAACAAATTAAGGCCTATTATTTATTATGTATGACACTTTTAATTTAGATTGTTTACATTCAGTTTATTATCAAATAGAGCCCACAGGGAGTACATATCAAATATTACTTATAATAAAAGCCTAAGTCAACGAGTTTGACTTGGTAGGCAAGTTCAGCCAAAACAGTTTCTGCTCTTCATCAATGAGTGGCAAAATTATACCTAATATGGTCTCCTTCCGGCTAACATCGATACCAGTTGGGTGCTATTGGTTCTTTAATGAGCTTACTAGATCGAATTCATCAGTAGTAACTAGTTTTAGCTGTTTTTTTGAGAACAAAGAAAAGCTTTGAACTCCTACTCCATTAGCGACAGAATCGCTAAATAGTAAGTCCAGACAACCTTTACGCACAATGATCCGTCTAATATTTTCAATGTAGGGCCGATTCTTACACTTGTTTAAAGTATATTGGCTTACGCTGAAACCAGGTTGTACGAAACTAGTTGCATCCATTTCCAACACGTTAACCCTTTTCTTTGCTTTAGTAACAACTTCCACAAACTCAGGGAATGTTACCGGTGGGTTTTTGCGCATGGATTTTTCCACCGCAGCATGGAAAGAATCTGCCGCCATAAAAGTGTGGCCAGACTCGAAGAACTTGAGAACGATTTCTTCAATCTGGTTTGCTGAAGAATTTACAAGCAAAACCAAATGAAGAAAAAGTCCACAGTTTTTGTTCTGCGCCGCGCAGTTGTCGAGCCAGAAAGTGATCCTACGAAAGTTTTCAAGATGCTGAATGACTTGGTGAAAGCAACTAATTATGTCATTCGCGGATCTACCAGCAACCGCTTCGTGCCACAAACAAGCTATCACTGAATGGGATTTCGCGTAGTTTCCGACTGGTGCGAAAGTTTCATTAAACGCCAAGAGACGCTGCGAAAAAACAATCGTTTTGAAACCGTCGAGGCGGGGCAGCTGAATGACCTATTGAAAAAATATATGGACAATTGTTTGTAAATGCATAGTGCCGTGTCAAATAAGTTAATTGAAAAAAAAAATTGAAAATTTCTAATTTAAAAATATCTTCTGCAGATCCACAGCTAATACAATTTCATTCGATTTAACTTCTTCGCAATCTGCGCGGTAGGCCTCACGTGATTGCTTCGCAAAATTCAAGTGATTTTCAGCTTTTTCACAATTGGGGCAATTATGCATTACGTTGTTATTCATGTGACCAAGCAAATTTCTATGCTTAGTAGCTGCAACGCAAGTTTCACATTCTTCATGACCGAGCTTTACCAGAGAAATGTTAAGCTCCCTTATCATTCTACAATAGAACGTATAGCTAACTTTCAGTTCCGGATGCATTTCTTGATACTGCTCGTGCATTCGCTTCTCGGTAAGATCCGACGGTAGATACAATCGATTCGGAGCGTGTTCACGACGGTAGTCTGAAATGGTTGGATTATAAAGGGCGATGTGAGCTTTTAAGGCATTTCTTTGGTCAGAGCTTCGATCATATTTTCCGCGTTTTTTTAGTTTCTCGTTGTTATTAAGACATCTATATATGATATTGCTGTGAACAAATGATATTATAATCATGTATCAACATATATTATCAGGAGCTAGTATTTCTTACCCACAGTGCTCCCCGTAGCCTATGGTGTTAAGGAAAAACTTCCGGCAAACCCGCACAACTCGTTTGTCGGTCATTTCAAATGAAAAATGGTATGAGTGAAGTTTACTTGGGTCTTTGAGTTCATGTCGATGGGTTTTTCTGAAGTTAATTGGCACCCGGCTAACTCTTTCACGGTAAAAAGCAGACTGGCCACTGACATCAAGCTTCCAAAATGACCGATGTATCAGTATACGGTCGTTTTTTGCGACTTTGTTGGAGCAATTTCTGCGACAGCAACAAGGGACGAGTTTCGGTGGATGGGAGATAAGACGATTTCTGGCCACAACACCTCTGCGCTGTTCCTTTTTTGTCTTCGTTTTACGTTTTGCTCGGTGCTCCATTTCGAAGTAGTTTCCTTCTGAATCAATAACCTGGTCTACACTACTGAACTCATCAGCGGAATTTTTACCATCAACGAAATACGGTTGCATTGCGCTGTCATCGGATTGTCCAAAAGTTTCTTTTCTTTCGAAATTCACGGGGCTAGATTCCGTACGGAATCTTTCCCAAGTATCACCTCCAAAACCGTAAAACTCGTCATCCGAACTTTCATCACTGCCGTAAACCTTAATTGCATCTAATGCTGACATATTTGCCTAAAAACCTTACAACTTTTCAACAAAACGACTTTACAACGCTCCGATTTACTTTAGATGACGATTAAACAAAAGTATACGTCAACAAACGAAAACAACGACGCGTGCGATGCTAATAAATGGGACTGGCAAGCGGGTATATGTGTGATTTTTCAGAATGTGTTCGCAAATGAGTCCCATTTTCTTCTGTCGTAATTTTCTTTGCCAAAACATAAAAATATGATCAAAATATTTTCACAACAGTATAATTATACTGCAATGAGTATATTTCGCCGAACTACGTGAGATATAATAGTGATAAACGTGAGAAATCATAAAATAATGTTAGAAACTTCAATCGTCTTTTTCTCAACATGTCAGTTTTCGTTATGGGACTGATATGCGGGCAGCGGCAGTACAGTGCTCAACAATCGATGCAATTTAAATCCTTCGCAGTATTAGGTGACGAATGATGACGGATTTTCTGGCACAAAAATGTAAATCACAGTTCACGGGCAACTGTCAATCGGTTGGGTGCCGTATTCAATGAAGACACAATAATTTTCACAGATCCGGTGTATGAAAATGTTTCGAAAAGTTGTTGAACGAAACACCCCGAAAAAAAATAACATCAAAAAAACCTTAAAAGTTGCTGTAATTGTACATAATTTTACCATAATTTAACTATGTTTTTCATTATCAATACATCATTTTTACATTAAATATGAACAATAAAAAACATTGTTTTCGAATTTTTTACCATGAAAAAAGGGGGTTGTTATATATCTTAACAGCATTTTTCCAGGCACTTTTCCCATACATTTAGAAGTCACTGACAATGTTTTTTATGGCAAAATTATTGTCGGTGGTGAATTCAACAACAAAAAACATTGTTAAAAGATGGTAATAACAAAAATCGTTTGCAAGGTTACAGTGAAAATACCACGTTTCTTATGGTTACAATAACAAATATGGTCTAGTTACTGTTCTCACCACAACATACATCGTAAATTTTTTTTCGGGACAGTTCATCCACTTGGTATGCAAAAACAGTGTAAACCAAAAATATCGAAAGTTTTTGCAGCACGGCCAACCAGAGCTGCCAAATTTTATTTTGAAAAATCTGTATGCACCCGTAAAAAAATCTGTATTTTTCTGTATTTTGTTCGTGTGCCTACAAGTGCTCTGGTTTTGGGGTAACTGGGCGTAGCATCCAACCTTAAACTTCGCCTGGAACCGTAAAAAGGTTGGGTAAAATTCCTGAAAGAAAACTCAGGTCTATAACCATGTTTTTTTTTTTGCTAGAGAGGCAATAGAATTCGGTATTTTTGTTTCAAAGCTTCCCCGCTTAGCCGAATAGAGCTTTCTACGCCAGATCTCACCAATACAGGCTTAGTCTGTATCCTAATAAAATCGATTTGTTTTCAACCAAAAAATCAGCTGATATTCAATTTCGAAAAATATTGCACTTATGAATCCTAGTTCATTAGTGTTACCTGTTTTAACAAACTTTGTTTTAGTGGAAAACCAGATGAAATAAAACTAAATATTGGCTTACAACTTGAATAAAAGCTCGGGGCAGCAGGAAATTTTTTGTTACTACCAGCGTGTTGATTATTTGCAACCAAAATTAAACTTGTATTAGTGAAATCGACCACTAATACTAGCGCAGATAGAAAGGTCTATGTCGAAAGTCCAGAAGAAATCAAACAGAAGGAATTTCTCGCTTAGTAAATGCCAGACGCCCAGCAGAACTCGAACAACCACGCTCGACGCCTGGGTTAGAATCCCAACGCCGACATAGGTGCCGATTAGCAATACTCAGAGGGAGAGATATGCGAAGAGAGTGTTGTGAGCCAAACGAACATGTCAAAATTCGAGCCAAACGAACAAGAAAGGTAACAAATTGCAATAAGGGTCGATAAAGAATATATTTATTTTTACACGTTTTTCATGTTTTATTGCTAAAACATGAATTGAGAATGCTCCAAATTTGCTTGATCACAGTGATTTTTAACTGGTGGTTCACAAACCCTTTGTATAGTCTACAAAATAATGCTGAAAGTATATAAAATAAACATAAACATAAAATTTAACACCTTCACGGTTTTTGTGATGCACTTTATTATTCCCCAGGACTTCCACCGTCACCATCAGTTAAGCCTGTAGTACACTTTTTGACTAATGGTCAAATATTTGACCTTCTGACATAATGGTCAAATTTTTTTGACATCATGGTTGTTGTTTGCCCGTGTTAAAATCGGAGAGTGACAAATAATTATCTTTGACCAAATTTTTATCTGTCAAAAAGAGACAAATATTTGACGCTCGGTCAAAGAGTGTACTACAGGCTTTATACGAGCCGAATAAAAAAGTTAGTGAACATTGCGCTCTGAGAAGAGATCTGGCACCTCTGATATGTGAAACCTTGTTGCCAAATCAGCGTTTTTTTTGACGTAGAATACGTCTTACGGCAACATATACAGGGACCAGGGTTGATATTTGTTGACACTCTTGAGTGAAAGTGAAAAAAAGCATCCATAAACGTTATTTTTTTAGAATCCTTTCAGAGTTCTTCCTTTCCGCTTTTTGCATGGAAGTGAACTGTCAAAACACCTTATTATATTTCATGCGATGGAAGCAAGACAACAAAATCAGTTTATCAGTTAACGAAGATTGTCAAGGCATCGGTCAGTGTCAGTGAAAAAGTGTTTTGGTGAGATTTATTTTGGTTGAGTGGGCTGTTTGTTTTTCTTTTTCGCTTTGAAATGAAGATCATTTGTTTGGATTTGTCGTCAAATTTTATTCCGTAACCGTGAACAATACGCGCGATCTATTTCATCTGAGTATAACAGCACGTTACTAGGACGAAAATCTAGTGTATCTGAGAGAGTGCTGCGATAATTGGAAGTGAAAATTGAAAATGATTGGCTGTAATTTTCGAAGAATTTTGCTGGGGAAAATGACTTTTATCAGCACTGACAGGGACCCAACTCCAATGCAGGGATCCAATTTCAAAACCGAAAACATCGAGAGCGTCACGAAAATTGTCCAATTTCAAATGTTTTAAACTCAGTCAGTTCTCAACCGATTTCTGTCATTTTTGCAGCAATCGATTGCAAAATCATTTAAGCACCCGTCCAAATGCAGAAAATTATAATCTGATTGTTCGAACTATGACATGTACTATTGAAAATTGTTGAACAATGTCGAAACGCAATTGTCGACTTTTGGTTGGTCGCTTGCTGCCTTTCCCTAAAAAGGACGACAGAATGGAGTACCTAGTTAGCCGGGAATGCACTCTTTGGGCTATATAAGAGACTGTTTCTCCCCAAGCAAATCAGTTTACTAGCAGCGGGCAGCAGCATCGGACAGAAGCAGTAATGGCAGTGCAGTGGGCGAAGACGGCGTGGAGCAGCAGCGGGGAACAGCGACGGTGATTCCTACTTCTTTCAGTTCGGCTTCTCTTCGATTTGAGTTGGACCTCACCAGCGGTAATCCAATTCAGATATCGTTGGGTGAATACAACCCGAAACTGGGAGAGACTCGCACCACCAGTTGGTTCGAGAAGCAACTATCAACCAGCGTATGTATATAGGGTGTGTGCACATAACGTGTGTGAATATCTATAGCGTGTGTCGCTAGCTGTATAAGGTGTGTGAATTGCTATATAGCGTGTGGCTCGCATGCGTGGCTTGCTATATAGCGTGTGTGGCTAACATGCGTGGCTTGCTATATAGCGTATGTGGCTAGCGTGTGTGTATGTTTATAGCGTATATGCATGTCTGTACCGAGTGTGTGCATGTTTATAGCGTGGGTGGCTTACTATATAGCATGTGTGGCTAGTAGTATAGAGATTAAAATTTTCATAAATAATTGCAAATGAATCACCTCATATTGAATTCAATTATCATTGTTAATTATTCAGAACTAAATAAAAAATTTGCCATGTTGAAAAACATTATTCAGTTGTCAATAATTGGCATTGAAAAACTCAATTAACTTGTTTTGACTTCAGCTAAGCCTCAAAGTTTATCTGAAAAATTTTTGAGCTAGTGAACCTGAATCACATAATTTGTTGCTCAAGTCTTACTATTTGCAGCAATCAGTTATAAAATTATTTACGCTATCGTAAAATGCAAAAAATTGTTATTTGATCTGTTATACTATAGAATGCACTATTGGTCCTCGTCTATAACCTCTTCGTAGCCACTGCCCAAATTAAGCTATCTCAGTGCAACTTGATACAAAAGACAGCCTCAAAACAATTCAATTTCTTTCTTGTTTTGAATACGGCAGCCTGTAAATCCGCATAGCTGCACATAACTTCTGCTGTTGTTCATTGTTGTTACCGGTACCGGCTATAGAAGTAAACGTCATCTGGAGCAGAGAGACCATTTAATTAATCTACTATATAAAAATGGACTTCCGTAACGCTTGATCTTATTGATATTATTCCCTCCGTCTCTGTGGTGTACAGTAATCATCATTTAAAATCGTTTAAATCAGAAAAATAAGCGGTGACATAAAGGTTTTTTAACCGGAGAATGTTCGCTGATGTTCAGGAGACATTTGGATCACTACAATTTGAGATATTATTCACAAAACTACGTAAAACATGCAAAATTATGACTTTTCAAGCTGAATTTGCCTCTAAATCAAAATTCAAAGCGGTGACATGTGATTCTTTTCTCATTAAAATGTTTGTTACGTTCAGGAAAGACATTCGAGGAAAAATAACGAGTATCTGATTGCTAAAACTTGAGATATTAATCACAAAACTACGTAAAACATGCAAAATTATGACTTTTCAAGCTGAATTTGCCTCCAAATCTAAATTCAAAGCGATGACATGTGTTTCTTTTTTCATTAAAATGTTTGTTAATGTTCAGGAAAGACATTTGAGGAAAAATAATTGGTATCTGATTTGACAATTTGACAATTTGAGATATTATTCACAAAACTACGAAGCAAAATTATGACTTTTTAAGCTGAATTTGCGTCTAAATAAAAATTCAAAGCAATGACATGTGATTTTTTATTCATTAAAATGTTTGTAATGTTAAGGGAAGACATTCGAGGAAAAAAAATTAGTATCTTATTACTAAAACTTGAGATATTATTTACAAAACTACGTAACACATGCAAAATTGTGACTTTTTGTGCTAAATTTACCTCTAAACCAAAAATCAAAGCGATGACATGAGATCCTTTTTTCATTAAAATATTTGTTAATGTTCAGAAAAGACATTTGAGGAAAAAAAATTAATAGCTAATAACTAAAACTTGAAATATAATTCACAAAACTATGTAAGACATGCAAAATTATGACTTTTTATACTCAATTCGTCTCCAAATCAAAACTCAAAGAGATGACATGTGTTGTTTTTTTATTTTTTCATTAAAAAGTTCGTTGATGTTCAAGAAAGACATTCGAGTAAAAATAACATGTATTTGATTACTAAAACTCGAGAAAATAATCACAAAACTACGTGAAACATGCGAAATCATGACTTTTCATACAGAATTTGCCTCTAAATCAAAATTCGAATCTATGATCTGTGATTTTTTTTAAGATGAAATTAAGGGAAAATAATAAGTACCTGATCATTTGAAATTTAAATAATTTTAATGAAACTACGTGAAAAATGCAAAACCAAGATTTTCAGGCTTAATTTGTCTCTAAATTATAATTCAAAGCGATGACTTGTGATTTTTTTCAATGAAATGTTCGTTCATGTTCAGGAATGACATTTTACATAGAAGAAATGATAGGTATCTGATTACTGAAAATGTAGATATTATTCACAAAACAAAGCTATGATATATGATTTTTTCCATTGAAATGTTTGTTTATGTTCAGGAAAGGCTTTTGAGTAAAAATAACAGATTTTTGATTACTGAAAATTGACAACAAATTCACAACATTACGTTAAACAAGTAAAATCATGAGTATTTTAACTCAATTTGCCTCTAAATCGAAATTCAAAGCTATGACATGTAATTGTTCTTCATTGAAATGTTTGTTAATGTTCAGGAAAGACATTTGAGGGAAAATAATAGGTATCCTATTGCTAAAAGTTGATAAAAGATGATTTTCTGCATACAGAAAAACACATCAAAATATTTTTTTTGAAATTTATATATATTATACATATAATACATGCAAAATTTTGACTTTTTGAGCATGAGCTCAATTCGCCTGTTAATTAATTATTTTTTTTCAATAAAATGTTCGTTGTTCCTTCAACATCTGCAAATATTTTCTTGCAGAAGAATTTATGTTTTAATTTGGTGTGAGTCGAGCAGAAAAAATTACATTTCTGATGGTTTCGTAGTTTCGTGAATAGTAACACCACAGACTAACAGACATAACACGTCGAACAAATTTTCAATAAAATCATCGTTTGGATGATTCCAGTACTTTACGATAGTAACACTAGCACCATCTGCTGTCGTGTTCGCGCTGCGTCATGTATTTCGACATCAGTGCCAGCGTTACTGCATGTGTCAAATGAGGAACTACAAAATATGTATGAGATTGCATGACAGCACTCCAGACGACGTTTTCGCGCGATGACTGTTATTCGATTGAAAATTTGAAATGAACGTTTTTTGTGGTGATGGAGCTAGGTTCCAGTGTTACGTCTGTTAGTCTGTGGTAACACATTACGGGATTCGAAATACTTTTTCACTTTTACCAAAACTAGATCTTGGGACATTTGGCTGGAGGAAAGGCCGCATTTAATTGGTTTAATCTTTTTTTTAATTTCTACGTAGTTATGTGGATCAAAACGTTAACTCTTCTCATACGTGTTCCTTGGACACCAACAAACATTTTCGTTTTAAAAATTCAGATGTTATCTTTTTAGATGTGATTATAGAGGAGAACTAAGCATGAATGGTCACGCTAAATTCTTCTTACTTTGATTTATTTCTTCTGAAAGTTACATAAAAAGAGGTTTTACTGTGAACGATTGACGAATGTCCGCTTATCACACGAGTGTGGTATATTCGGAACTGGGCTGACCCCACATAACATTTCCTAAAATAACGAGTTCTGGTTTCAGGAAAATAATCTAAAGTAGCCAACCATTTCAATACTTCCGAAACTTCCGAAATCCAAAATGGCGACTTCCAGTTTTTGTAAAACATCCCCAAATTACAAAATGGAATCCAATTCTGTGCGTTCTCAGAATGTTAAAGTACTTAAAATGATGATGGAAATATTTTTGAAGTTGTGCTTATAATGCAATGAATTATAAAAAATGATTCCTGAATTTTTAAACTTTTGATCCCGAGCACCGCCGGGAACGTTCATCTAGTTAACCCTAATTGAGTATATTCCCAAACCTATTCCAAGAAATACATTGACATAAGACAGGCTGTCGTATTCTACGTTAATTCTGCGGTCGTGTCTCATAAACGACCTCTTTAACTGTTTTCATCGTTTATCTCTCCTTGAGGATCTCTAGTGTCGATGGTTGTGGGGTGGCGATATACACCCATAACCATCCCAACTGGTCTAGGTTTAGTCCTAGCCAACACCGGGAGATTTTCTGAGGCGAGAAATCTCTGGGATCACGCATTCCATCGCATAAGGAAGTAAAGCCGTTGGCGCCGGTACGTTGAACAACGGGTCGTAAGTTAGGGTCCTGGGTGGAGTCGCCTTCACCAGTGGCGAAACCAGATCGACGGAAAATAGGCAAGAATAAAAAAAAAATCGATTGCTAAAATTCTGTACAAATCTGTATTAAAAATCAAAATTCTGTATGAATTCTGTATCATTTCTGTATCGTGGTCAAAAAATCTGTGTAATACAGAAAAATCTGTTTTCTTGGCAGCCCTGCGGCCAACCATACCGACTAATACTAAAACTCAACAGTGCGCTAAATAAAATCGACCAATCAGAGAGGGCTTTTACTTTGACAGAACTTTTGGTGATTTCTCGCCAAACATGTGAAAAGGGCCCATGTGCCATATGTAAACAAGCCAAATTTTCTCGTTTTTTGATCAATACAAGCGAAATCTGCTCTTACCAATAAGATTTATTGATAAAAGAATTTACTCTTAATCAAACAATCTTATTTGTACGAGTAGATTAAGCTTGTATTCATTGAAAAACGTGAAATTGTGGCTTGTTTACATATGGCACTTGGGCCCTTTTCACATGTTCAGCGAGATTTTTGGTTTCTCTTGTCACATCCTGTCCTAGGGCAGAATAAAAAAAATCGCTATAAGACGGTTTTCTAAAGTTTGGTTTCTACGCTGGAAAAATTGCAGTGAAAATGGCTGGTATAGTGCAGGATTGTTTTTCAATCGGAAGTACTGTTGCATATATAACATGTTACGATCAGAACATTGAAGGAGAAGTGCTTGCGTTCGACCAACAAACAAAAATGTTGATTTTGAGTATCCTTTAATAAAATTTATAAACTATTTTCAACTGTTCTTTACGTGAGTTTGTTTGTGCTCCGTTTCCTAGAAGTACGTTATTATTTATTTTATTTTTCATTTTGTGATAAACAATAGCAAAGTTATTAGTTTAATTCATTTAGACAACGGGTTACTTACAAACAAACAAATCTCTAATTATAATTTTTATTGGAGCAAAAGTGAAAACAAATATGAACGACACCGTTTTATAAATATAAAATTCTTAACTTAACGTTGTACTACTAAGTTTACGTAAATCAAATGATTTTCCTTAACCCATACATTTCCGCAGAATGCGATACGGCTAGCAGTACCTCAAAACTTAATGATGTGTACATTGTTAATCTAGCTCTCTGTAGCGATGTTCAAGTTAAAAGAGAAGTAAATTCGATACCAGAACCTCCTCAATCACTTAATTTGCAGCGCGTAAATATCCGGTAATTCTTTTGGAGCTAGAATGGTTAATGTTGCGATTAATTACAGCTAAGTACTCGAGTTAGAAATCAAGTGGAAAGAAAGAAACGGCAAGTGTCAGCCCTAGCAGCTGGAGTCAGTCAAGAAGGACAAAAACTCTTCTTGGCAATAGCTCGAACTATCAATCAGGTTCACGCTCAACTCCCAAAAAATTTTACTTGACTATAATATTTTTTTTCTCTTAAGGTGTCATGGTCTGGACCTAATATCGTCGTGTTTCAAGATGTCACTATAACACCCCCATATGCTGTAGAAAATGTTAACGGTTCTCCTGATTCTAGACAGTTAAAATATGTCAAAAAAATAGTGAGTGTCACACATTAGTTGTATTGTTATCAAACATGTCCTTTTTTCTAGGTTGAAAAGCATCTGAACGATCAGGCATCTGCGAATATGTCTTCAACAGCTGTCTCTGCGACTCAGTGATTCACCATTGAATTAGTTATGGTGTAATATTTAAGATCCGATACAAATATTTAGAAAAAATGTAACAATTATTACCCATTTTAATTTGAGATGGAATGAAAATCCCATTTGTCATTCTGTATCACGTTTCATTTACTTAAACGTTTTTAGAACTAGCAATGTAAAAAATGGAACTAAATCATCGGAGTTTGCTACAATCAAAGTGATTTAAAAACAGTACTTTAGAAGGAATCCTGCCATATCAGCAGGGATACCATCTGGTCGAAGGTAGAGTCAGGACATTCTTTTTCGGCACAAATTTGATCTAAGCCTAAGACCTCCTAGCTTGTCACGAGGTACGATACTGGCCTAACAAGCAGGTTGTCAAAGCTTCAAAACCCAACCTGGAAGAGACTGTTAGCACAGACTAACAAAAATAACACGTCGAATAAATTTTTAATAAAATCATCGTTCGGACGATTCCAGTACTTTACGTTAGTAACACTAGCACCATCTGCTGTCGTGTTCGCGCTGCGTCATGTTTTTAGACATCAGCGGCAGCGTTACTGCATGTGTCAAATGGGGAACTACAAAATATCTAAGACAAGACGCGACAGCTGGTCACCGTTACATTCAACCAATTTGAACCGGCTGCTGATTGGCTGAATCCGATAACGCAATCGTCACGTAGAAAATAAAACGAGGTTACTTTTCACTGTAAAGCAGTGTTGCTGGAGAGTCATAATTTAGCTATTATAATTGTTCATAAATAATGATGCAAAAGTATGCAAGGTACATGATATAACCGAGTAATGTATTTCACTGTTATAACTTTAAAAATGCATTGATTAATCGTTCTTTACTATTTCGGTTGAAGTCCAAGAAACTTCGGAAGAAAAAATTTGGGTACCAAGAGACTTAGGAAGAAAAAAATTGATAGTAGAAGTATGCTTTATTGAACATAAAATAATAAATAAAAATTGAGTATTATTCGCCTATATATATATTACATTTTAAATTTGTTTTATTTTCATTGACCTGCAAAAGTTGTTAAAAATAATCATTCTGGCATTAACGGTGTGGAACGTTCAAAAAAATTTCAACGGGGATGCCGGCCGTTACGAAAAGAAAAATAAGCCAGCTGTCGCGTCTTGTCTTAGCAAAATATGTATGAGATTGTATGACAGCGCCCCAGGCGACGATTTCGCGCGATGACTGTTATTCGATTGAAAGTTTGAAATGAACGTTTTTTGTGGCGATGGAGCTAGCATAGACTAACAGACATAGCACTGGAACCTAGCTCCATCCCGCATAAACAAATACCATGCACGAATTGTTTCCCGTATAGTATCTTGACCATTTATAAAAAAGTAACATAACCATTTACATACCATATAAGCACAGACTAACAGACATAACACGTCGAACAAAATTTCAATAAAATCACCGTTTGGATGATGCCAGTACTTTACATTAGTAACACTAGCGTCATCTGCTGTCGTGTTCGCGCTGCGTCATGTATTTCGACATCAGCGTTACTGCATGTGTCAAATGGGGAACCACAAAATATGTATGAATTGCATGACAGCGCCCCAAGCAGCGTTGTCGCGCGAAGACTGTTATTGGATTGGGAATTTGAAATGATCGTTTTTTTTAGTGACGATGGAGCTAGGTTCTAGTGTTACCTATGTTAGTCTGTGGTGCCAGGTTCGCATCTGCCGATGCTAACCGGAAGGTGGCCACCTGGGTCCCTGCTGGACCCTTTTGGAGGCGGGTTGACGCAGTGACCACCTCCACCCCGCACTTCTCTTTGAGGGCTTGTGTAACGTCGCACCCCTCGGTGATTTCATCCAGGTTTTCAAGCTGGAGAGTCACCTCCGAGGTGAGTGCCCGAATCTGCACCTCTTTGCCAAGCACCTGCTCGGCTACCGCCTTGTAGGATGCGCCCTTGTTCTTCGCATTCTTTCGGAGCTCAAGAATCATCGCCAGTGCGAGATCGACGGATGGTCCGCACATCCGCCCCTTAATCCTTGAGCTGAGTTTCACTCTTCATTTTCTCCAAGACTTCTGCGTACTTAGACCCGTCAGTCTTGAGGATGAGGGCGTCCCCCCTGCTCCTCGCCTTTTTGACATTTGGTGAACTTTTTGTCGCCGCTCCGTCCTGGCACTTTTACCCTCCTTGCGCCTATTTCCTACTACGGTGACCGATCACAATAAGTGTAAAGTGTCTTTAATAAAATAAATAATAATAATAATACTACGGTAACCCATGGATTTCGCGCAGTCACCGCTCCGGTCGACGGTCTTTGAGCCTGTTGGTGTGCTAGATCGTGAGGCTAGCTCTACCAACCGCTTCTTAACATTATCGGGGGCCGCTTCCCCCGGGGACTGCCTCGTTCGCTTACTGACCAGCTCCGTAGAGCAGATCGCGGCGAATGAGGGCATCAGTCTGAAACTGCTTAGATTCAGTTGCCCTCTGGTTCTCACTCCCTTTTCGGTGGCTTCAACCCGAGCCACAAGTTCGGCGTGCTCCTTTTGAGCTTCGTCGATGGTAGCCCGAAGCAGGAGGCCCTGCTTCAGATCCCTTGACATATTGCTCCTATTCGCCGCGAACTCTATCATATCATCGAGCTGTTCGAAAAGCGCTGCCACCCTAGGCCGCTTGTCCCTGCTCTTTTCGGAAGGACCATCGACCGTTCCATCCGGTGTGGAAACTGGCGTGTTAGCCTTTGCGCCACCAGGTTTCATTGCATCCGTGTCCGCCTTTTTCTGCGGAGACCGCTGGATGCCACCTCGCGCGAAGGGATTTGGTAGTCCCTCCACACTCGTCTCTTTTATTTTAGGATTCATTATTGGTTTAAATGGGTCCCCCTTCCAGCCGCTATCCTTGTACATGGTGGAGTGATCCCATGGTGGGCTATGCCGAAGCAGTGAGGTCATGGCTAGGGTAAGCAGTCATAGCGCCTTATGGGCAACTATGACTCCACCGACCGGCGTAAGTCAGGTACAACCATCTGATCCTACTCCTGCCTGATTCCCACCAGGCAATGGACTCGGAACGTACTGAAAGGCCTGTCAAGTTTTATGGGACGGAGACCCCTACGCCGGGTACCACCTCGCCGTTTCAAGCTGGTGTCACACTACTTTACTAAGGGAGCTCGATGCAGGTGCCAGCCCGAGGACATGGTACCATTACGAAATCCAACTCATATCCATTAACTACGCTGCCAGTTGCCATAATTGGGACCTTACTGGTATCAGTCCCAATGAGCGAGTGCATTAGGGTGATGAGAGCGGCTCTATTTGTTCCTTCAGAGGTGCTTCCGGGTACTTGTGGCTTTGGCGAGGAATCGACTGTCCCTGGTTCGACCCTCACCACCCCTAGGCTACCTCCCGCTGCTGATCCGGACTGTTAGGTACTGTCAGTGGTCGCACATGTATTGTGTGTCCTCGACGATCGCCACACGTCAACCCGTGGTGGCATGCAGCTATGCCTACAAACGCGCCAGGAGAACTCTCTTTTTTTTTTTTTTTTTTTTAAAGGTGGCGGGGAAATCTGCAAACAGACACCTGAGAAGAGAACTCAGGGTGTGGGGATGAGACTAGGGGAGAGATGCTGGGGTAGTTACACTCGCCCAGACACCTACTGATCCCTGTCCCGACCCACTAAAACCCCTCCAGTCTCCAGCCCTGGTCTTCCCGGAACGACGGTTAAGTATTACGTCGGGGAGTGGCTTTTGTGCGTGATGCACCCTCTTTACTCTTATAACCTCCTAGCTAACTACCTGGAGACTGGTAATTAGCTACCACTGGCGTGTTGGTGGTTGACCCGCCACACACGTTGCAGCTCCAGAACAATCTGAGAGGTGGCCGCACAGACCGCGTTCCAGATGTCCGGGTCGTCGCACATCCTCCGGACTAGATTGTCCGGAGTAGTGCCAGGCCCGCTCACAGCCATCATGTTGCTCCTCGCTCTTGCGAAACGGGGGCATACGAAGAAGACATGCTCAGCAGTGTCCTCCTCCTCCACGCACTCGGGACACATGGGGGACACCGCGTGTCCGAACCTGTGCAGATATTGTCTGAAACAACCATGGCCTGACAGGATTTGTGTCAGGTGGAAGTTCACTTCACCATGTCGTCTCCCGACCCAGCCGGATATCTCCGGTATGAGTCGGTGCGTCCATCTGCCCTTTGTGGAGTTGGACCATTCCCGCTGCCAGCGGAGCATCGAGAATGACCTTCTGGTACCTCGTATGCCCCTTGTGTCACGTTGGTCGAAACACTCTCTGTCCTCCTTGATGGCGATGCTGATAGGCATCATGCCGGACAAGACACAGATTGCATCGTATGACACCGTACGATACGCACTCGCAACTCTCATGCACATGAGCCTGTAGGTACTTTCCAGTTTACCACGGTAACTGTTAGTACCTAGCGCTCTGGACCACACTGGCCCACCATACCTAAGTATGGACGAAACCACGCTGGCAAGAAGTCTTCGCTTGCTGCCATAAACCGCTGAGCTATTGGACATCATACGAGATAGTGCTGCAATAGCCGATGAGGCCCTCTTACAGGCATAGTCGACGTGACTCCCGAACGTGAGCTTGTCGTCCACCATAACCCCCAAGAGCTTCAGGGATCGCTTCGAGGTGATGGTGCAGTCTCCGACTCTGACCACCGCCTGTTGCTCCGATTTACGGTTGTTCACAACCGTGACCTCCGTCTTATGATGCGCGAGCTCCAGTTTCCTGGAGCGCATCCAGTCCTCGACCTTGCGTATACAGTGCGCGGCCGTCAACTCGACCTCCTCGATAGACTCGCCGTAAACCTCCAGCGTTATGTCGTCTGCAAAGCCGACGATCACAACCCCTACAGGGAACTTGAGTTTCAACACTCCGTCATACATGACATTCCACAACACCGGGCCCAGGATAGAACCTTGCGGAACTCCTGCGGTAATTGGGACGCACTTCTGACCCTCCTCCGTGTCGTAAACAAGTACTCGATTCTGGAAATAATTTTCCAGAATCTTGTACAGCGACACCGGTACATGGATGCTCCTGAGCGCGAGCGCTATGGAGTCCCAACTGGCACTATTGAACGCATTCTTCACGTCGAGCGTGACGATTGCGCAGTAGCTTATTCCCCTTCTCTTGCGCTGGATTGCTACCTCCGCCGTCTTGATGACGGAAGAGATTGCGTCCAGCGTGGACCTGCCCTTCCGGAAGCCGAACTGGTTACTTGCCAGACCGTGTACACCCTCCGTGTACCTCACCAGTCTGTTGAGGATGATCCTCTCAAGCACCTTGCCCGCGGTGTCCAGCAGGCAGATAGGCCTATATGCCGATGGGTCCCCTGGCGGTTTCCCAGCCTTCGGCAATAAGACCAGTCTCTGCCGCTTCCACCTGTCCGGAAAGAGACAGTCATCCAGGCACCTCTGCATGACTGCCCTGAACAGCCCGGGGGCCGTTTTTATCGCCAGCCTGATCGCCAGGTTAGGGATACCATCCGGTCCCGGTGCCTTGCTCACCTTTAGGGATTTGGCGATCACGATGAGTTCCTCATTCGTAACCCTTGCCTCCTCCCCTGCCTCGACACGGCTGTCGTCGCTCACGGATTGGATGCTCGGCAGGTTGGCCGACCATCTCTGGTCTATGTCTGAGATACTGGAACGTCGGACGTGAGACTCGACTGCCGGAGGCCAAGGACTTGGCTCGTGGCGTGGAAAGAGTCCCTCGATGATACGCTCCAGTATCGCTGGTGATCGCTCTGCAGGCGCCAGCGCGCCTTTAGTCTTGGCCATTACGATCCTGTAGGCGTCACCCCACGGATTTGTATTGGCACTCGCACATAGCCTATCGAAGCAGGCCCTCTTGCTGGCCTTTATCGCACTCTTTAGCATCGATCTTGCCGAACTGAATGCTGCGCGGCGCTCTGTCCTCTCTTCTTCGTTTCGCGCACGCTGCATCCTCCGTCTTGCACGGAGGCACGCACTGCGAAGGTCGGCTATCGCGTCCGTCCACCAGTAAACCGGTGGCTTTCCATTCCTAGGTTGGCGAGTCCTAGGCATGGTGGCGTCGCACGCCCGCGATAGCATAGCAACTAGTTGGTCAGCAGTCGGGCGGATCCAACTGCCCCCCTCGCGCTCCCTTCTCATTGCCTCTTCGAATACCTCGGCATCAAAGTGCGATGTCTTCCTTCCGCGAACGGTCGGAGTGTTAGCTCTACCCGTCGCTTGCCGCCTCTCGTTGTTGTCTACACTATAACAGACCGCCTGGTGGTCGCTATTAGTGTAGCCATCGTCTACCCTCCAGTTCTTGATCAGTCCTGGGCTGGAGAACGTCACGTCGATGATCGACTCCGCACCATTTCTGCTAAATGTACTTTTGTTCCCAACGTTGGCCAGATCTAGGTTGAGCTTTGCAAAAGCCCCCAACAGGATCTGGCCCCTCTGGTTCGTGAAGCGACTTCCCCACTCAACAGCCCAAGCGTTGAAGTCGCCCGCCACCACCAACGGCGTTAGGCCCGTTAGCTCCATGGATAGGAGGTCGACCATCTGGGTGAACCTTTCGGTAGACCAACGTGGCGGAGCATAGCAACTGCAGTAGAACACTCCGTTTACCTTAGCAACTACGTA
This sequence comes from Wyeomyia smithii, assembly GCF_029784165.1. Taxonomy (NCBI): domain Eukaryota; kingdom Metazoa; phylum Arthropoda; class Insecta; order Diptera; family Culicidae; genus Wyeomyia; species Wyeomyia smithii. Next base: position 119,472,339 of record NC_073694.1, read on the forward strand.
CCCTTCTTCTGAGGTTGAGACAACCTCCTGAACCGGGAACTTGCTCGTCGTACATATGGCCGCCAAACTGGACTTATCCGCAACCCAGTTACCGTTTCCGGGAGGGATGCGGTAGGGATCCGATATGACGGCGATGTCCGACAACGACTCAGTGGCTGCTTGGTGTAGCAGCTGCTGAGCCGCGAAGCAATGGTTCAGGTTCAGTTGCGTCACCCTTACGCCCGTGGTTTCGCAGCCGGCTTACCGGCTGGGCACCTGGGGCTTCCCATAAAGTGTTTGGCGTCCCGTTTCCCGGAACATACCATGCACTTGGGAGACTCCACATAGTCCTTTGCTTTATGGCCTGCACCTCCACATCGCCTGCACAGCTGGCTCCTATCGGGCCCCTTGCAGGTCCAGGACTTATGTACGCCCTCAAAGCACCGGAAGCAAATGTCTGGTTGCTGTAGTATGCCCAGAGGACATACAGACCAGCCGACCTTCAACTTGCCCTCTTTCAGGGCCAGGTTAGCGTCCGCCGACGGTAGTCGGAAGGTAGCTATCTGGGTCCCCGCCGGACCTTTGCGGAGGCGGATTGACTCCTTAGCCACCTCCACCCCGCACTTCGCTTTTAGGGCTTGTGCAATGTCGCACCCCTCAGTGATTTCGTCCAGGTTTTTAAGCTGGAGAGTCACTTCTGAGGTGAGTGCCCGCACTTGCACCTCCTTCCCTAGGACCTTTTCAGCTACCGTTTTGTAGGTAGCCCCCTTGTTCTTGGCGTCCTTCCGGAGCTCAAGTATCATCTCGCCAGTGCGAGATCGGCGGATACTCCGCACATCCGCCCAGGAGAACTCTCTAGGTACGTGTGTGTGAGTGATAGTAATATACCCAGGTATAAATGTATAAATGACAGTTCTAAAAGGTATGCTACATTTTTGTCTATCCACGCACACAAACAAATCTCGTTATGAAAATTTTCGCGGTTTGTATGGAATTCGAACATTTTTGGAAATTTCTCGTTTTATATTGTTTTATATTTGTTTTTTTTTGGTTGGAGAGTGAATCTCCAGTTGAAGCACACTAGAAATTGTTATTATTTTAGATTTAGTGTGAAAAATTGCGACAATATGTCGAAATAAAATATATAAAAATGCTATATTTCTAATAGTTGGAGCTTAGTCTTAGTCATTGTCATAGCTCATGACTTTTGTTACTGTATGAAACATAAGCGACTCTATTTAGAAGCGCTATTAGAGTACAAGAAAAAAACGAAAAGTGCAATAAATGTAAAAAGGTTACCGGCAACACGATGAGAAACATCATATGTTACCTAAATTCCAGCATGTTTATGTATTTCTCACAAATCAGGAAAGTATGTTTTATAAGTTTACAATAAAAAAAAATTCCCGTTATTTCGTCATTGTTACGTACTTATTAATTTTCTGTCATTTTGCATGATTTATGTGACAAACATAAAATCTACGTGAAAATCACATGCATTCTATGTTTTATCACGTAGCATCTAGGGGTAAGCGGGGTGAAACCGCCCCCTTAAGCAATTCTGTTTATAGAAAAAAAAGTTGCGGCTGCAATTTCATTTTTTCTTCGCTAAGAGGTTCTTCTATTCAATACCCGCATTTAAAAAATAAGAACTGAAATATTTTTGTTTATTTTCCAGCTTTTTTGTAAATTTTAAAAATTCATTGAAAATGTGCAGATCTTTTTAATGCGGGGTAAGCCCGCCCACCAGCGGGGTAAGATCGCCCACCATTTTTTGAGGATAAACAATATTTTTAGGGCCGAAACGGTTGATTCTATCGGTATAGTGTCTCTGGCAAAGTTGTAGATGGTATTTTTTTTCTTTTTAAATAAAATATACACTATGAAAAATCTGAAAAAATTTTTTTTTCTGAGTTTTAACTTATTTTGTTTTCTGATTATTCAAGTTAAAATCAATGTTTAGGTAACTTTTTTGGTTTTCAAAATAAATAGATTTTCCTTAGTTTTTCAAGATATTGAATTCATAATATACCTAACTTTAAGCTAAAAATTAAAACTCATTAAACCTATCTGTATGATTCTTTTGAAGACTTATTATGTATAGAAAAATACTAATAATTATTATTTCTTTTATTTATATTTTCAATTTTCTATGTTTTTTTTTTGAAGAACAAAATTACCAACGACTTTATACACCAAATAAACCGTAAAAAAAAATCTCCCAAAAATTGAGCTATTAATATTTCTATTACTCCATGATCCAACAACCATAAAATTTTAGCTTACCTTTTGTAGATTTTACAGGCAAAAACATGTTTTTTTCAAAAAAAATTGAAAAAAAATATATTTTTAATTCTATTTCAATATTTTTTCTTTAAATTTTTTTTTTTCGAAAGTAAAAAACTACTATTTTCAATTCTGCCGGAGACGTCATACCTATCAAACACACCGTCCTGGCTCTAAAATTTTTTTGGTTCATTAACACCATTTTCACACAGGTTTACTTTTTTCAAAAATAAGTCTTGTTAAAATATATTACTAGAAAAGCTTAAACCAAATCGAAAATGGTCGATTAACATCGATGTCTTATGTGGCTTGAAGTTGCTTTACTGATCCTGTAAATATTCCCTTTGTAGTGTCGAGGCATTTGGGTCTTGAAGTAAAACAACAAGCAGTTGGATTCGTGGCGGTTTTACCCCTTGTATAGTAGGCGACTTTACCCCCAGTGGAACATTTTCATATTTGACCGAAAAAGTAGTCAAAATTACAAGATTACTCACGGCCTTCGATATTTCCGAAAGAAGATGGATTCAGGCAAGCGATTAAACGTATATTCACGAACAAAACAATAGATTTTTAGACTGAAAAACCTTAAGTCCCGTTGCCGCAAAACAATAGCGCATTGACTGGTTGCCAGCTGAAAGGTTGTTTTTGATTATTTCTGCGACCGTTCGTGCACTATCAAAACAGAAAAACGTGCAAAATGTTATGTAATTATACTGTAATAGACACGTTAAAGAAATTTTTCAATTATTTTATAACTTGGTAGTAAAACTACGGTGGGCGGTCTTACCCCGCAGGGCGGTCTTACCCTGTTTACCCCTACGTCAACTTGGCAACGTCAAACAGAATGAAGTATCGCGTGAACTTTCCGTGCAAAAATACACAGAAATCAAAATGGCGAAGCTGTTGTCTGATGTTGTCTTTGAACATGAAAGGAATTCCTCGATGATTTACCAATAAGCTTTAGAAAAACCATAAGAATCCAACATCGAGATTTTACACAGATTCAGTTCAAATTGCGAGGAATTTCCTGAATATAAACAGTTGCAGCTAACAGTGATTATCGCCAGCGAATGTTGCAATATCATTTTGCCATTTTGTATGTCGTTTAATTCATTTACGAATTGGCGATTTTGCATGCCCGTTCGACTTATAGAGCAACATATTTGGATAATTTTTGAAAACTTGTCCTAGTCTCTCAAGAATTTGGGAAACCACAATTGAAAATTATACGTTGTATAAAACGAAGAACCTATCAGACAATCAAATGCTTTTCACTTTACCGGTAGTTAAATTCTACGTGAAACTCACATGGAATGCATATGTCTACTGAATAAGTAAGTAAAATAACGAGACTAAAACCAAAGATGACTAGAGTTATCTTTGCTAAAACTTAACTCTCGATTTGGAGGTATCCAGCATCCGTTCAGGAAGACTGATTCGTTGCTGCTGCGACTGTATTTCCTCTTTTCAGAAAATGTTTCAGAAATAGTGGCAAACTATCCTTAAATTCTTTCAGCTTAAAACTAGGACGAATTTAATGAAAACCTCGAGATACTAAGTCTACTCCTCCATCAGTAGAATTCCCAATATAAAAACGCACTATAATCTGGATTGTAACCCTTTTCGGGCAAACAGTAAACTATGACCGTGACCATCACTCGCTGATTTTCGAATACCAATCCGAGAATCCTATCTAACACTCATCCGTATCATTTTATCACCCGTACACATTCGTTGTTCCCGGGCCAGATAATGCAACTGCTACTAAAAAGCTTTTTCGTTGCCCTTAATTGCAGATCCTTCTGTACCAATTCCTCTAAATTATCAAAATCGAAGCGCATGTGTTGTTAAATTAAACGACCGGACGTCCCGCATTTCGCGAGACAGTCCCGCTGCTTAAAAAAATGTCCTACTTAGAAAAACGTCCCACGAAATGTCCCACATTTATCAAAAGTATCTCGCACGCCTTTGAAATGTTCCCCGGTTTACAAATATGAAAAAACGAATGTAACATTTTTTCACTGGGACATTGTGCCTTTCTGTTAAGTAACATTTTACTCACTAATGTACCTCTTTACGTCTATAATAGCCAAATTGAACAAACGTAAGGGCAGTATAAAACCATTCAGTGAAAAAAACATCTGAAATTATGTTCACCGTTAAATCGGTTGCATAAGCATTCACAGTTCTTGCTTCGAACCTCTGGAACGAGCCTGATCCTGGAATTCAAGTCTTTTCAGCCACTATCGAGTAAATATGAATGACCGTTACAATATCTAATTAGAGTACATGCAGAGAAAGTATATCGGGACTAAACACGAACAAGTATGGAAAGCTCAAAATCATCGCTAACATTCGTTGGCCAGTTATCTTGGCCGCTACGATATGCTAAGCTATTTTGCCGTAGCCGAGAATGAATCGAAAGTTTGATATTATAGAGAAAAACTATGTGAACCACTACTCGAAAAGCCAGAGGAAAAAACTTAATAAAATAAACAATTCGTTTAATGAAATAAACTATTCGTTAAAACATTTATTTAGGTCTTCATAATCACCGAAGCTGACTGATTTATTGCAGAACACTATAACTATTTCCACTATTTCCGAAAGTGCCATAACGCAAGAAGCGATTCTTTGAGTCCACCACCGTTGTTACGGTTGAAATCGCTTCCAAAAGCGACCAGCGGAATCCATTGCGAAAACACTGATTGCCTCTTATGTTCCAGTTCCCGTAGTTATATTGTTAGGTACTGCTGCTGCTGTTGAAAGTTGCCGTTGCAGCGGTTCCGACAGTGGAAATTGCACTCGTCAGAGATGTCCCATTACTTTGTTGGCTGAAATCACAACATCTACATTTTACCACAGACTAACAGACATAACACGTCGAACAAATTTTCAATAAAATCATCGTTTGGATGATTCCAGTACTTTACGTTAGTAACACTAGCACCATCTGCTGTCGTGTTCGCGCTGCGTCATGTATTTCGACATCAGCGCCAGCGTTACTGCATTTGTCAAATGAGGAACTACAAAATATGTATAAGATTGCATGACAGCGCTCCAGACGACGTTTTCGCGCGATGACTGTTATTCGATTGAAAATTTGAAATGAACGTTTTTTGTGGTGATGGAGCTAGGTTCCAGTGTTACGTCTGTTAGTCTGTGATTTTACTAACTTGAGAGTTTTAGATAATCGTAAAATTCTTAGAATGTTTTCGAATTTCTTTATCCTTGCAGCTGCATTTCCTGTCGTGGGTGGGATCAAGGTTTATCACACAGCTTTTTCGAAGTATTTGTTTTATTACCTATTTAGTTGAGATTATTTACATCGAAAACAGCTGTCAGAAAATTGATACCAACATTATTTGATGAGATACCTATACATGAAGGTGCGAAAAAAAATGCGTCAACAAAAGACAGTAAATCCTAAAAAATGGTATACTTGTAGCACATCTGTTCAAATGAAGAACCAAAAACGAGACAACATCTCTTTATTTTAAGTATCGACATCTAGCGGTGGAGAGAACGCATTTTACACTCGAAATTTCATTACGCTTATATTCCATTCATTCAACAAAAGGACTGTATGAGCTCTCGCCGCTTTTTAGTCGAGAGATTCCTTTGTTCTCTTCGGTACTGGTGTAGCGAGGGTGCCTTTTCATGATAAACGTACAGTACCACCCGCATACGTGCAACGGTTTTTATGTAGATATATTTTTAATGAATTTCATTGTTTCCCAAGTTGAAAACTGGATATCTTGACTAACGACAATCATTTTTTTACATTGTACCTAATGTCGTAAGCAGTGCTGGTACAGCGCGTCTGATATGCATTTCTAGCAATGTTAGGTATAAAAAACGGTATGAGAAAAACGGTACGAGAAAAAAAATATTGTCTTTGGTCGAGAAATTCGGTTTCCAAGTCCTACGAAAATATTCAAACAAATCAACTAACAGGTTAGAATAGTTTCAACAGTCGTGAGGTGTACGATCCAAGAAAAATTTTTAGGCAATGTTTGAATGTTTGAAAGATTTTTAGTTTAATTTGATCTATTGAAGTTGATTGTGAATTGTTACTGAATTTCCGCTTTAAAGATCTCTTGAATGCGGTCCAGTCTTAATTTGATTTTGATAGATTCAACTATTCGAAATCACTTTTTGCCTGGTCATTAAAGCAAAGAAAAATAGTTTTTTGGTGCATGTTAAAACTATTGGAGCGAACTGTTCGAACGATGCACTGTAAAATCAATGTAGGATGGAACAGCAAAAAATGAATGCGAAAGCTTGGGCACCGATTTGCTGCAGAGTTTTGTTCGAAGTTGCATATCTGTTCTGTGCTTGTAGCATAAGCATTCTTCTCCCGCTATCTCCCCACCCTTATTTGCCTCTTTGAATGAAATTCACCACTAATCTCGGAGGAAAAAGGGTGAAACGCATTTTTCGGTTTTTTATTTTTTTTAATAGTTACAACCCCCAAAGAAAAAAAATTATATGAGGATCGGTTTTAAAAATAAAAGACATCGTTTGAGCGACTAAAAATTTTTGACGAGAAACCTCTATTGCACATCGTGTACTGGAATCTCAGCTCCATTTTTCTGACACGCTGGATGAAGAATTGCCTTACCACAAGCTTCAATTTTCATCGTTTCCTTGTTGGCAGCAACGACAACCTCATTTTCGGTTCGTACGTCTTCCAGCAGTTCCTGATCCCAGCCAGTAGGATAATGTCGAGTATTATAAAGGTGAAAAGGGACATTTATTTTTCGCGAAGTTCATGAATGCGTGCTGACACCGGTAAGGAACAGGAAATTCGAGGTGATCTAGATACTGGAATCAACGTGATAGGAGTGTGAGGTTATAAACCGAGTGTAAAAAAAGGAAAACAGCATTGAACATGTTGAACGTGGATTGAAAATGAATCCGAACATGTGTTTGTGGCGCCAAAATAGAGGGCGAGTCCGGGAATCCCATAGTGGATGGACCCGAAGCGCAGTTTGAAGGTGAGGCCTGAAACGCTTAAAGCGCAATGGCGGGAGTGGAAAAAAAATAAATAATTCGCTAAAACTGAAGCGAGTCCGAAGAAATCTGAAGCGCTGTATTCAGGGCAAGCCCGGAGAAATCCGAACTGCCAAAGCTGAAGCGAGTCCGGAGAAATCAGAAGCGCTGTATTCGAGGCAAGCCCAGAGAAACCCTAAGTGCCAAACCTGAAGTGAGTCTCCGGAGAAATCCGAAGTGCTGTATTCTGAGAAATTCAGAGTGAGTCCGAAAAAAAAATTAGTGAGCGGCTGTGAAATTTCGCAGTATTGAAGAGCGACTGTGAAAATTCGCAGTATTGAAGTAAAGTTGGTTGAAGGCAGCGAGTGCAATTTAGCAATACTCAGAGGGAGAGATATGCGAAGAGAATGTTGTGAGCCAAACGAACATGTCAAAATCCGAGCCAAACGAACAAGAAAGCTAATACATTGAGAGGTATTGCAACCAGGTACAATAAATAAAAATTTTCTCTTCACACGTTTTCCGCATTCTATTACTAAACAATGAATTGAGAATGCTCCAAAATTGCTTTATAACCAAGGATGGTTAAAATCGTATCAATGAATTCTCATGAGAGAATCCTATTGGATTCAAATCACGCTTCCAACGCAATATTTTTTGTCGTCTCTCGAGCAGAAAACTGATGTGACAAATGAATCGCTGGAAAAATACACAGTGAACATTGTCGCCTGTCAACTGTTTGCGATTTTATTGCAGCTTGTTCATGCACTGTTCTGATTCACTCATCGGCTTCAGTCGGTGATTCATTATCGTTTGCCGATCCGAATGAGCGTTCGAGCGTAAATCCTTCGATTCAATCATTTGGTGAGTGTTAAGTGCCGTGATAACCGGAAAAATGTATCGCAAGGCGAAAACTCAAAAGGAAAAAATTCTTCAGGCGGTAGAAAAAGTAAAAGACGGAGAAAGCATTGTTTTTCGATGTGCAGTAGATGTCGATACTGATCGGAAGTGCGATTATGCGCAGCGTACATTTGTAGCTGGTAATTTTAAAAGGCACTTCCAGAATGTACATCCAGGTGTCTCAAAACAAATGGAATTAGACAAAAAAGATGAAGAAGAGTTTAGGCAGAAGAAGGAAACCGAGCCTATTCTGAAAAAGCAGAAAACGTCCAAGATGCTGGTGGACATGGAAAAGAAGAATGCCCTACTAGGTCTGCTACAGTTTTTAACCATCAATAATTTGCCGTTTAATTTCATTGAATGGACCGGCTCTAAAACGGTAATCCACCCCATATTGAAAACATGTGGAATACACATGTCACGTCATCGTATTGCAGAATTCGTACGAATTTCTGCAGCTACAATACGAGAAATAATGCGCGCACATTTTAAAACACAAATTATTTGTATTAAAATAGATTCTGCTTCCATGCGAGGCCGATCGGTATTGGGTATAAACGCTCAATATGCGGACACAGATGACGAAGTGCAAATAAGACATTTCGGTAAGTTCTTTTGGAATAGAAATTTCAAGAGTAACAAAATTTTGGAAATGTAGGTACTTTATGTCTTACCCTATCTAGATTTTTATATATCAGCAGTCAAGAAAATTAAATTTTTTGGGTTTTATTTTTAATTTTTTTTTTTTATTCCTGTTTGAAATAGAGAATAATCATTTCGGAAGAAGTGTTTTTTCATCAATGAAACATGAGCACCGCCAATTCAGTTGTCAAGATAAAATTTAAAAGCGGCTAACTTTGATAGCTTTTCATAGTATAACTTGACTACAGCAAGGCCTGTTTTACACGTTTTTTACGTCAATTTTCTAAATAACGCGGATTTTTGTTTTGAACTCAAAAGAAATAATTATCGGTTTCCGTTAGACTCTACTAGAAATTTGGGAAATAAATATTGAAATTCAGTCCGCGCAAATATATATTTCGACTGTGACATACAGTCATCCTCAGTGCTTATGTGGACTGGTCCAGTCGGAAACCGATAATTATTTCTGTTGATTTCTTAAATCACTCTGCTAAGACGCTCGGTATAGATTTTCCGGATTTTTTTTCGTTTTCCAAATAACGCAGTTTTTTACATGTTATTTTTTTAACGATTTTTCGTCCTCGTGTAAAACAGCCTAACAAACAATTTGGTTGATTTAAAAAAGGAAAACTGGCCAAGGTGGTATTGGAAGAATTGCATGAGTTCGGCATAACGATAGAACAAATTTTCGCCGTTACTCATGATAATGGCGCTAATGTTTGTGCAAGTGTACCGTTTTTATTAAGTTTGGCAAATCCAGCTTCTCAAGAAGAAATTCCATTAGGCACAATGCTTCCTGCTGAGTGATGGACGAGTTTAAAAACGAAAACTTCGATGAAAGTGATGGTTACCAAGAAACAGTCGAAGAAAATGATGTCGCAGCCTCAGCAGACCCCGAAAATGAAACAGATTATTTTGAGAACAGAAAAGATACTGACACACTGGTTGAAGACGACAGTATGGAGGAGTACGAAATACTAAATAGTGTAAGATGTGGTGCTCATACTGCACAATTGGTTGCTTATGATGTCATAAGACAGTACAAAATAGAACTGGCACGGATAAATCGGATATGCTTAGCTATGCATCACAGAACAAATAGAGAACTTTTTGTTTTACACAAAATTGCATTGCCACCGAAGGTAAACGAGAGTGGAATGTTTGGTTCATTCTTTTGCGTTATTTACAAGTGTTAAGAACTAAACATTTTTTAACAACTTTGCAGAGCCACGACTCAGCGCTGGGTGAGTAATCCTTCAAAAAAGTTTTCTTTTCCTCATGAGCAATTCCACAAAAACGGGCAACCAATTGAATCGGCCGTTTTTGATACGGCTGAAATAATAATAATAATAGTAATAATAATAATAAAAATAATAATAATTAAAATAATAATAAAAATAATAATAATAAAAATAATAATTAAAATAATAATAATAGAGATAATAATAATAGAAATAACAATAATAAAAATAATAATAAAAATAATAATAATAATAAAAATAATAATAATAAAAATAATAATAATGAAAAAAATAATAACAGAAACAATAATAATAGAAATAATAATAATAGAAATAATAATAATGAAAATAATAATAAAAGATAAATAATAATATTAAAAATATTAATAAAAGAAATAATTATAATAAAAATAATAATAATAAAAATACTAATAATAGTAATAATAATAATAATAATAATAATAATAATAATAATAATAATAATAATAATAAAAATAATAATAACAGAAAAAATAATAATAGAAATAATAATAATGGAAATAATAATAATAGAAATAATAATAATAAAAATAATAATAATAAAAATAATAATATTAACAATAATAGAAATAATAATAATAATAATAATAATAATGATAATAGAAATAATAATAATAATAATAAAAATAATAATAATATTAACAGAAATAATAAAAATAATAATAATAATAATAATAATAATAATAGAAATAATAATAATAAAAATAATAATAATAAAAATACTAAAAATAATAATAATAATAATAATAATAATAATAATAATAATAATAATAATAATAATAATAATAATAAGAATAAGAATAATAATAATAATAATAATAATAATAATAATAATAATAATAATAATAATAATAATAATAATAATAATAATAATAATAATAATAATAATAATAATAATAATAATAATAATAATAATAATAATAATAATAATAATAATAATAATAATAATAATAATAATAATATTAATATTAATATTAATGTAAAACATTTATGAAGTTAATTTTTATTTATTACGATTTTTCAGATTTGAACAAACATTGGCAATTCATCGACCTGTTTAGTGAAGCATTCAAACCGATTTATCTTCTTACATTGAAACTACAGAAGGACCATGTCCCCTTATCTCAGTTTTATGCTGATTGGCTGATATGCCAGGCGAAATTACACGAAATATCAGCAAAGGGAAAGACGATGTCAACAAAACTATTGGCATCAATGGAGAGAAGAATTTGAAAAAATTGAAGTTGATTGTGGATTGTTACTGAATTTTCGCTTTAAAGATCTCTTGAATGCGGTCCTGTCTTAATTTGATTTTGATAGATTCAACTATTCAAAATCACATTTTTGCCTGGTCATTAAAGCAAAGAAAAAATAGTTTTTTGGTGCATGTTCAAACTATTGGAGCGAACTGTTCGAACGATGCACTGTAAAATCAATGTAGGATGGAACAGCAAAAAATGAATGCGAAAGCTTGGGCACCGATTTGCTGCAGAGTTTTGTTCGAAGTTGCATATCTGTTCTGTGCTTGTAGCATAAGCATTCTTCTCCCGCTATCTCTCCACCTTTATTTGCCTCTTTGAATGAAATTCACCACTAATCTCGGAGGAAGAAGGGTGAAACGCATTTTTCGGTTTTTTATTTTTTTTTAGTAGTTACAACCCCCAAAGAAAAAAAATTATATGAGGATCGGTCTTAAAAATAAAAGACATCGTTCGAGCGACTAAAAATTTTTGACGAGAAACCTCTATTGCACATCGTGTACTGGAATCTCAGCTCCATTTTTCTGACACGCTGCATGAAGAATTGCCTTACCACAAGCTTCAATTTTCATCGTTTCCTTGTTGGCAGCAACGACAACCTCATTTTCGGTTCGTACGTCTTCCAGCAGTTCCTGATCCCAGCCAGTAGGATAATGGCGAGTATTATAAAGGTGAAAAGGGACATTTATTTTTCGCGAAGTTCATGAATGCGTGCTGACACCGGTAAGGAAAAGGGAGGGTAGGTGATTGAATTTTTATAGTGATCCGTAAATTCGAGGTGATCTAGATACTGGAATAAACGTGATAGGAGTGTGAGGTTATAAACCGAGTGTAAAAAAGGAAAACAGGATTGAACATGTTGAACGTGGATTGAAAATGAATCCGAACATGTGTTTGTGGCGCCAAAATAGAGGGCGAGTCCGGGAATCCCATAGTGGATGGACCCGAAGCGCAGTTTGAAGGTGAGGCCTGAAACGCTTAAAGCGCAATGGCGGGAGTGGAAAAAAAAATAATTCGCTAAAACTGAAGCGAGTCCGAAGAAATCTGAAGCGCTGTATTCAGGGCAAGCCCGGAGAAATCCGAACTGCCAAAGCTGAAGCGAGTCCGGAGAAACCAGAAGCGCTGTATTCGAGGCAAGCCCAGAGAAACCCTAAGTGCCAAACCTGAAGTGAGTCTCCGGAGAAATCCGAAGTGCTGTATTCTGAGAAATTCAGAGTGAGTCCAAAAAAAAAAAATTAGTGAGCGGCTGTGAAATTTCGCAGTATTGAAGAGCGACTGTGAAAATTCGCAGTATTGAAGTAAAGTTGGTTGAAGGCAGCGAGTGCAATTTAGCAATACTCAGAGGGAGAGATATGCGAAGAGAATGTTGTGAGCCAAACAAACATGTCAAAATCCGAGCCAAACGAACAAGAAAGCTAATACATTGAGAGGTATTGCAACCAGGTACAATAAATAAAAATTTTCTTTTCACACGTTTTCCGCATTCTATTACTAAACAATGAATTGAGAATGCTCCAAAATTGCTTTATCACCAAGGATGGTTAAAATCGTATCAATGAATTCTCATGAGAGAATCCTATTGGATTCAAATCACGCTTCCAACGCAATACTTTTTGTCGTCTCTCGAGCAGAAAACTGATGTGACAAATGAATCGCTGGAAAAATACACAGTGAACATTGTCGCCTGTCAACTGTTTGCGATTTTATTGCAGCTTGTTCATGCACTGTTCTGATTCACTCATCGGCTTCAGTCGGTGATTCATTATCGTTTGCCGATCCGAATGAGCGTTCGAGCGTAAATCCTTCGATTCAATCATTTGGTGAGTGTTAAGTGCCGTGATAACCGGAAAAATGTATCGCAAGGCGAAAACTCAAAAGGAAAAAATTCTTCAGGTGGTAGAAAAAGTAAAAGACGGAGAAAGCATTGTTTTTCGATGTGCAGTAGATGTCGATACTGATCGGAAGTGCGATTATGCGCAGCGTACATTTGTAGCTGGTAATTTTTAAAAGGCACTTCCAGAATGTACATCCAGGTGTCTCAAAACAAATGAAACTAGACAAAAAAGCTGAAGAAGAGTTTACGCAGAAGAAGGAAACCGAGCCTATTCCGAAAAAGCAGAAAACGTCCAAGATGCTGGTAGACATGGAAAAGAAGAATGCTCTACTTGGTCTGCTACAGTTTTTAACCATCAATAATTTGCCGTTTAATTTCATTGAATGGACCGGCTCTAAATGTGGAATACACATGTCACGTCATCGTATTGCAGAATTCGTACGAATTGCTGCAGCTACAATACGAGAAATAATGCGCGCACATTTTAAAACACAAATTATTTGTATTAAAATAGATTCTGCTTCCCGGCGAGGCCGATCGGTATTGGGTATAAACGCTCAATATGCGGACACAGATGACGAAGTGCAAATAAGACATTTCGGTAAGTTCTTTTGGAATAGAAATTTCAAGAGTAACAAATTTTTGGAAATGTAGGTACTTTATGTCTTACCCTATCTAGATTTTTATATATCAGCAGTCAAGAAAATTAAATTTTTTGGGTTTTATTTTTAATTTTTTTTTATTCCTGTTTGAAATAGAGAACAATCATTTCGGAAGAAGTGTTTTTTCATCAATTCAACATGAGCACCGCCAACTCAGTTGTCAAGATAAATTTAAAAGCGGCTAACTTTGATAGCTTTTCATAGTATAACTTGACTACAGCAAGGCCTGTTTTACACGTTTTTTACGTCAATTTTCTAAATAACGTGGATTTTTGTTTTGAACTCAAATGAAATAATTATCGGTTTCCGTTAGACTCTACTAGAAATTTGGGAAATAAATATTGAAATTCAGTCCGCGCTAATATATATTTCAACTGTGACATACAGTCATCCTCAGTGCTTATGTGGACTGGTCCAGTCCTTTGTGGACGCCTTATTTTTTCCTTTTGAGTTTTCGCCTTGCGATACATTTTTCCGGTTATCACGGCACTTAACACTCACCAAATGATTGAATCGAAGGATTTACGCTCGAACGCTCATTCGGATCGGCAAACGATAATGAATCACCGACTGAAGCCGATGAGTGAATCAGAACAGTGCATGAACAAGCTGCAATAAAATCGCAAACAGTTGACAGGCGACAATGTTCTTTGTGTATTTTTCCAGCGATTCATTTGTCACATCAGTTTTCTGCTCGAGAGACGACAAAAAGTATTGCGTTGGAAGCGTGATTTGAATCCAATAGGATTCTCTCATGAGAATTCATTGATACGATTTTAACCATCCTTGGTTATAAAGCAATTTTGGAGCATTCTCAATTCATTGTTTAGTAATAGAATGCGGAAAACGTGTGAAGAGAAAATTTTTATTTATTGTACCTGGTTGCAATACCTCTCAATGTATTAGCTTTCTTGTTCGTTTGGCTCGGATTTTGACATGTTTGTTTGGCTCACAACATTCTCTTCGCATATCTCTCCCTCTGAGTATTGCTAAATTGCACTCGCTGCCTTCAACCAACTTTACTTCAATACTGCGAATTTTCACAGTCGCTCTTCCAATACTGCGAAATTTCACAGCCGCTAACTAATTTTTTTTTTCGGACTCACTCTGAATTTCTCAGAATACAGCACTTCGGATTTCTCCGGAGACTCACTTCAGGTTTGGCACTTAGGGTTTCTCTGGGCTTGCCTCGAATACAGCGCTTCTGATTTCTCCGGACTCGCTTCAGCTTTGGCAGTTCGGATTTCTCCGGGCTTGCCCTGAATACAGCGCTTCAGATTTCTTCGGACTCGCTTCAGTTTTAGCGAATTATTTTTTTTTTTCCACTCCCGCCATTGCGCTTTAAGCGTTTCAGGCCTCACCTTCAAACTGCGCTTCGGGTCCATCCACTATGGGATTCCCGGACTCGCCCTCTATTTTGGCGCCACAAACACATGTTCGGATTCATTTTCAATCCACGTTCAACATGTTCAATCCTGTTTTCCTTTTTTTACACTCGGTTTATAACCTCACACTCCTATCACGTTTATTTCAGTATCTAGATCACCTCGAATTTACGGATCACTATAAAAATTCAATCACCTACCCTCCCTTTTCCTTACCGGTGTCAGCACGCATTCATGAACTTCGCGAAAAATAAATGTCCCTTTTCACCTTTATAATACTCGCCATTATCCTACTGGCTGGGATCAGGAACTGCTGGAAGACGTACGAACCGAAAATAAGGTTGTCGTTGCTGCCAACAAGGAAACGATGAAAATTGAAGCTTGTGGTAAGGCAATTCTTCATCCAGCGTGTCAGAAAAATGGAGCTGAGATTCCAGTACACGATGTGCAATAGAGGTTTCTCGTCAAAAATTTTTAGTCGCTCAAACGATGTCTTATATTTTTAAGACCTGGACCAGTCCACATAAGCACTGAGGATGACTGTATGTCACAGTTGAAATATATATTAGCGCGGACTGAATTTCAATATTTATTTCCCAAATTTCTAGTAGAGTCTAACGGAAACCGATAATTATTTCTTTTGATTTCTTAAATCACTCTGCTAAGACGCTCGGTATAGATTTTCCGGATTTTTTTTTCGTTTTACAAATAACGCAGTTTTTTACATGTTATTTTTTTTAACGATTTTTCGTCCTCGTGTAAAAAAGCCCAACAAACAATTTGGTTGATTTACAGCCTAATAATCTATTATTCAGTGGATTTCTGTTGAACTAAAGCTTAACAAGCCGTTATCCAACAAAATTGTTTGTTGGGAGTTACAGTAAGTAACAGTAACGCTATCAGACCATATGGGATGTTTAGATGTATATGGATGCATAGGATGTTTTTTTTTTTCAAATAACGCATTTTTATGTCGTTTTTTTTTTTAAATAACGTGGTTTTTTGCCCGGTACGTATCCATCGTGCAACAACATATTTTACTGTATATGGTTTTTTAGTGATTATGCTTTTGTAAAATAATGAGACAAATTTATCGGATTGTTATGTGCAAGTAATGATGCTCTATTAATTTACCGCGTTTACGGTAAATAAAAATAATATCAGAAAATTCTATGACAGAAAAATAATCTCTTACTTCGTTGAAATTTTTGAACATTAACTAGTTGAAAATCTAAGCCACCAATGGAGTAAATCTACATTGAATTTTTTTTTTTCAAATTAGCTGTACACGAAATGAACGAGCGACAAACAAAAGAAAATCTGGCCAAGGTGGTATTGGAAGAATTGCATGAGTTCGGCATAACGATAGAACAAATTTTCGCCGTTACTCATGATAATGGCGCTAACGTTTGTGCAAGTGTACCGTTTTTATTAAGTTTGGCAAATCCAGCTTCTCAAGAAGAAATTCCATTAAGCACAATGCTTCCTGCTGAGTGATGGACGAGTTTAAAAACGAAAACTTCGATGAAAGTGATGGTTACCAAGAAACAGTCGAGGAAAATGATGTCGCAGCCTCAGCAGACCCCGAAAATGAAACAGATTATTTTGAGAACAGAAAAGATACTGACACACTGGTTGAAGACGACAGTATGGAGGAGTACGAAATACTAAATAGTGTAAGATGTGGTGCTCATACTGCACAATTGGTTGCTTATGATGTCATAATGAAACTAGACAAAAAAGATGAAGAAGAGTTTACGCAGAAGAAGGAAACCGAGCCTATTCCGAAAAAGCAGAAAACGTCCAAGATGCTGGTAGACATGGAAAAGAAGAATGCTCTACTTGGTCTGCTACAGTTTTTAACCATCAATAATTTGCCGTTTAATTTCATTGAATGGACCGGCTCTAAATGTGGAATACACATGTCACGTCATCGTATTGCAGAATTCGTACGAATTGCTGCAGCTACAATACGAGAAATAATGCGCGCACATTTTAAAACACAAATTATTTGTATTAAAATAGATTCTGCTTCCCGGCAGGCCGATCGGTATTGGGTATAAACGCTCAATATGCGGACACAGATGACGAAGTGCAAATAAGACATTTCGGTAAGTTCTTTTGGAATAGAAATTTCAAGAGTAACAAATTTTTGGAAATTTAGGTACTTTATGTCTTACCCTATCTAGATTTTTATATATCAGCAGTCAAGAAAATTAAATTTTTTGGGTTTTATTTTTAATTTTTTTTTATTCCTGTTTGAAATAGAGAACAATCATTTCGGAAGAAGTGTTTTTTCATCAATTCAACATGAGCACCGCCAACTCAGTTGTCAAGATAAAATTTAAAAGCGGCTAACTTTGATAGCTTTTCATAGTATAACTTGACTACAGCAAGGCCTGTTTTACACGTTTTTTACGTCAATTTTCTAAATAACGTGGATTTTTGTTTTGAACTCAAATGAAATAATTATCGGTTTCCGTTAGACCTTCAAACTGCGCTTCGGGTCCATCCACTATGGGATTCCCGGACTCGCCCTCTATTTTGGTGCCACAAACACATGTTCGGATTCATTTTCAATCCACGTTCAACATGTTCAATCCTGTTTTCCTTTTTTTACACTCGGTTTATAACCTCACACTCCTATCACGTTTATTTCAGTATCTAGATCACCTCGAATTTACGGATCACTATAAAAATTCAATCACCTACCCTCCTTTTTCCTTACCGGTGTCAGCACGCATTCATGAACTTCGCGAAAAATAAATGTCCCTTTTCACCTTTATAATACTCGCCATTATCCTACTGGCTGGGATCAGGAACTGCTGGAAGACGTACGAACCGAAAATAAGGTTGTCTTTGCTGCCAACAAGGAAACGATGAAAATTGAAGCTTGTGGTAAGGCAATTCTTCATCCAGCGTGTCAGAAAAATGGAGCTGAGATTCCAGTACACGATGTGCAATAGAAGTTTCTCGTCAAAAATTTTTAGTCGCTCAAACGATGTCTTTTATTTTTAAGACCTGGACCAGTCCACATAAGCACTGAGGATGACTGTATGTCACAGTTGAAATATATATTAGCGCGGACTGAATTTCAATATTTATTTCCCAAATTTCTAGTAGAGTCTAACGGAAACCGATAATTATTTCTTTTGATTTCTTAAATCACTCTGCTAAGACGCTCGGTATAGATTTTCCGGATTTTTTTTTCGTTTTCCAAATAACGCAGCTTTTTACATGTTATTTTTTTTAACGATTTTTCGTCCTCGTGTAAAACAGCCCAACAAACAATTTGGTTGATTTACAGCCTAATAATCTATTATTCAGTGGATTTCTGTTGAACTAAAGCTTAACAAGCCGTTATCCAACAAAATTGTTTGTTGGGAGTTACAGTAAGTAACAGTAAGTTTTTATGTCGTTTTTTTTTAAATAACGTGGTTTTTTGCCCGGTACGTATCCATCGTGCAACAACATATTTTACTGTATATGGTTTTTTAGTGATTATGCTTTTGTAAAATAATGAGACAAATTTATCGGATTGTTATGTGCAAGTAATGATGCTCTATTAATTTACCGCGTTTACGGTAAATAAAAATAATATCAGAAAATTCTATGACAGAAAAATAATCTCTTACTCCGTTGAAATTTTTGAACATTAACTAGTTGAAAATCTAAGCCACCAATGGAGTAAATCTACATTGAATTTTTTTTTTTCAAATTAGCTGTACACGAAATGAACGAGCGACAAACAAAAGAAAATCTGGCCAAGGTGGTATTGGAAGAATTGCATGAGTTCGGCATAACGATAGAACAAATTTTCGCCGTTACTCATGATAATGGCGCTAACGTTTGTGCAAGTGTACCGTTTTTATTAAGTTTGGCAAATCCAGCTTCTCAAGAAGAAATTCCATTAAGCACAATGCTTCCTGCTGAGTGATGGACGAGTTTAAAAACGAAAACTTCGATGAAAGTGATGGTTACCAAGAAACAGTCGAGGAAAATGATGTCGCAGCCTCAGCAGACCCCGAAAATGAAACAGATTATTTTGAGAACAGAAAAGATACTGACACACTGGTTGAAGACGACAGTATGGAGGAGTACGAAATACTAAATAGTGTAAGATGTGGTGCTCATACTGCACAATTGGTTGCTTATGATGTCATAAGACAGTACAAAATAGAACTGGCACAGATAAATCGGATATGTTTAGCTATGCATCACAGAACAAATAGAGAACTTTTTGTTTTACACAAAATTGCATTGCCACCGAAGGTAAACGAGACTCGGTGGAATGTTTGGTTCACTCTTTTGCGTTATTTACAAGTGTTAAGAACTAAACATTTTTTAACAACTTTGCAGAGCCTCGACTCAGCGCTGGGTGAGTAATCCTTTAAAAAAGTTTTTTTTTCCTCATGAGCAATTCCACAAAAACGGGCAACCAATTGAAGCGGCCGTTTTTGATACGGCTGAAATAATAATAATAATAATAGTAATAATAATAATAGTAATAATAATAAAAAAATAATAATAATTAAAATAATAATAATGAAAATAATAATAATGAAAATAATAATAATAAAAATAATGAAAATAATAATAATAAAAATAATATTAACAGAATTAATAATAATAGAAATAATAATAATGGAAATAATAATAATAGAAATAATAATAATAAAAATAATAATAATAGAAATAATAATAATAAAAATAATAATAATAAAAATACTCAAAATAATAATAATAATAATATTAACAATAATAATAATAATAATAATAATAATAAAAATAATAATAACAGAAATAGCAATAATAGAAATAATAATAATAGAGATAATAATAATAGAAATAATAATAATAGATATAATAATAATAAAAATAATAATAATAGAAATAATAATAATAAAAATAATAATAATAAAAATACTAAAAATACTAAAAATAATAATAATAATAATAATAATAATAATAATAATAATAATAATAATGATAATAATAATAATTATAATAATAATAATAATAATAATAATAATAATAATAATAATAATAATAATAATAATAATTATAATAATAATAAAAATAAAAATAATAATAATAATAATAATAATAATAATAATAATAATAATAATAATAATAATAATAATAATAGTAATAATAATAATAATAATAATAATAATAATAATATTAATATCAATGTAAAACATTTATGAAGTTAATTTTTATTTATTACGATTTTTCAATTTTGAACAAACATTGGCAATTCATCGACCTGTTTAGTGAAGCATTCAAACCGATTTATCTTCTTACATTGAAACTACAGAAGGACCATGTCCCCTTATCTCAGTTTTATGCTGATTGGCTGATATGCCAGGCGGAATTACACGAAATATCAGCAAAGGGAAACACGATGTCAACAAAACTATTGGCATCAATGGAGAGAAGAATCCATAAGCTGAAAGCAAGCATGGCTTTCAAAGCCTGTCTATACATCGATCCCCGCTTCAACTTTGCTGGATCCGGTCGACTAAGTCAAAGCGACAAAAAAGAAGCACAGGTGATAGCTTTAATATCGAAGTCCGATGAAAATAAAAGTTAAAAACTAATCTCTTTCATCCTTTAGGAATATCTCATCGCATTAAACGATCGGCTAGATAACTTAGAAGGCTCACGAGAGGCACCAAAAACAAACGTTGAAACAATTGCCAACAGAGGATTTTTTGAAGATTACCTGGTGGACTTCTTCAATGAAGAAAGCCAAGATACGGTTTCATCTAGTTCAATGAGTAACTCATCGACTGAACCTTTGTTGTTTAATCTGTTGAAATTAGAAAATAGAGAGAAAGTTAACATCACAGTCGGCGACCCATTACCATCATCCAGTAGCTCCAACAATTCTGACCAAAACAACACATGTATAACAAATAAATCCCAACATGGTACATCTGCAGTTCAACCAGCAATTAGCATTTCTACATCATCCCGTTTCGATATTATTCAGTATTGGGAAAAAGGAAATATTCAAACCCCCGCATATATCGTTTGGAAATGGTAGTACTATCGACACCGTCTACACAAGTAACTGTTGAACGATTGTTCAGTCAGGTAAAATATGTCCTAACTGATTCTCGTATGCGGCTCAACGATGTGTCGATTAAGGACATAATGGTACTCAAAATCAATGCAGATTTGTTGGGGGAAGTAGTGGATACAATGCTAGAACGAAATATTATCTGATCATGTGAAGTGACTCTTTGAACGTTATTTGAAACTTTTATTTTACAATGAACAATACTTAGAATAACAAATAAACCTGCTGCGAACATGGAATAGCATTTTCCACTGCACTATGCATTGAAAACATAAAATAAACAGAACGATTTCGTAACATCACAATCTTCACTGTATATTTATTCCTTGTTGTAGAAGAAATCATACTGCATATATCTACTAAGGTATTCACCATTTACAGCTCACTAAAACCAAATTAAGTTTTTTTATGTCTATCTATATAACTCATTCTGAAAATAAATTAGATGACCGATTCATTCAATATCACTTTTTGGTTTTGAAAAAAAAAACTATGTAGAGTTCTAAATCTATTTTGTTTTTTCAACATATTCAAATGATGAAAGCTGTTGGACAGCGGAAGATCTACCAGCCGACCGTCTTGCAGTACCTTCGCGAGAAATACTCCCAGGAACCAAAAGTAGCTAGACACAAAATTCAAATTTCTCACTCCTGTGGGAGGGGTGCCGGAAAGAGACCCGTTGAACGTCTCACGTGGTAACCGTTCGGCTCACTTTCTTCACCCAGATCGATTTCGTCTTCAATCAATTTCGGTTCATCATCGCACAGCCACATACCAAGATCGCTTCGCTGCAGCTCGGCTGCTACCAAAGCGTAAAATTCCCAAACCGGTTTCTTCCTCACCAACGAAATCCACCTCAAGTACGGATTTACGGTTACAATGCACCTTCATAACCTAAAAATAAAAAATAAATAAAAATCGAATCACTTTACACTTAACTTTAGCTTACCTGTTGGGCCCACTCGAGCAGATTTTCCCCACGCGGCACTTTAACACGTTCGTGCTTCAGTCGTCCAACCAGGAACTGCAGTTTGTTGGTGATTTTTTTGCTCATGGAAATGTCCGCATTCAAATTGCTGCTTTCCACGTCCGGAATGAGATTCTTGTCGTTGTTTGATGGCGAAGATGTCAGCGTCTGATTGATGGTGTTCAGCTGACCCAGAAGGTGTACCGGGAATGGGGGAACTAGGGGAAAGAGTCGAGCCACCGCTTCGCTGGAAAAACATCGAAACCACCGGAGGACACGAGGAGTTGCCTGCCCCAGCTTCCCGATAGACGATGGTATAAGTTGGTTGCCATATTTTGCGGAATTTGTCCTGCTTGGTCATGTTGGTTTGAAGTATCAGTTCCTGGACGGCACGGAAAATTGTCCAATTCGGTTGAGAGAGAGGAATTTCCACATCGGTTACACCGTTGATATTCGGTCCGCGAACAGCAAAGCAAGTGATGGTTGCGGTAGCGGTGCATGCTCTGAATGACCACTTGCGTTACCTCCGTCAGCTGATGCACCAGGAGCCGGTATATCCAAATTACTAGTTTGGTTGACGTTTGTTCGTCCAGGGCGTGGATCGAATGCCGGAATCAGCGCTGAGAATTGCCGCTTTAGCACAAAGTTCCCTTTTTGGTTTTTTTGAAGACTTTCAGACAACTCATACAAAGTTCCAATTATGTAATGAGATCTCATACAGATTTCACTATTGTTATTTTGCTCCACAAAAAGGAAAAACTGTTGAAGAAAGAGTTAAAGTTTGTTTCGTTCAAGATTTAACTTTTACTATACTGACTACTGACCTCTTACATATGATGCAATGGAACCAGTATGACCTAAAAGTTGGAAATTGCTTCAACTCGTAAATAATCAATTTTTAAACCTCAATGCATTATGAAATTGCATATTGCATAGATACAACTGCCGCACAGCAATAATTTAATGCAACTACATTGACCAACTTATTATTATTATTATTATTTATTATTTGTCAACAGATAAAGTCCTTACCCTAATGACATTTACTAAAATCAGCTATCTTAAGAACTAAATTAGCATAAAACATTTCTCAAACAACTTTTGTTCTTAACACGGGACACATTAAAATCAAACACATCGTAGCAGCTGTTGAAAATGCGACACATGCTGAGCACTGGTACATGTAGGCCATAGTTCGTCCTTGTAGATCGGTTGTTTAAAAATGTATGGAAACGGAGATTGCGTCGTCTAGTGTTTATATCGAGGAGACCTAGTAATAAGGGGCAGTCTATGTGTCCCTGTATCAGGTCTCCCACGAAACAGGCCTTGGCCAAGTTGCGCCTTCCTTCCAGCAGCTCTAAATTGATGAGCTTGCATCGACTCTCATAGCTCGGTAGATTACGAGAGTCTCGCCAAGGAAACTGCCTTAATGCGAAGCGAACAAATTTTCGCTGCACAGCTTCAATCCTCTTAACTGTGTTTTGGTAAAAAGGACACCATACGATGGCGGAATATTCTAATATAGGACGGACCAGGGAGCAATGAAGCGCTTTGAGACAGTGCACGTTTTTGAAGCTTTTAGCGAAACGAAACAAAAAACCCAGTTGCGACGACGCCTTTGAAACTAAATAAGCAACGTGATTCTTGAAGGTTAATTTTGAATCGAGCATGACCCCCAGATCTTCCACCACCGTCTCACGTTTCAAAGCAGATCCTTGTAAACTGTAGTCGTGGAGGTACATCGCATGTTTTCGACCGAAGGAGATAACTGAGCACTTAGACACATTAAGTGACATCCTGTTTAAGCTGCACCAATCGCTGAAGGCTTCCAAGTCAAATTGTAGAGACTGGGCGTCAAGAGAGTTTTTTATTGTGCTGTATAGCTTCAAATCATCTGCGTAGGATAATTTCATGCATTTTAAAATCGAATTCAAGTCGTTCATGAACAGCAGAAAAAGGAATGGCCCAAGGTGACTGCCTTGAGGAACGCCGGATGTAACGGGAAATGGAAACGACGTATAATCGCCGAGCTTAACAGCCATGGTTCTTCCAGTGAGGTGGGAGCGAAGCCAAGAAAGCAAATTGTCGTTCATTCCGATTTTGTCGAATTTCGCTAAAGCAATCTCGTGATTTACTCTGTCGAAAGCTGCGGAAAGGTCGGTAAATACAGCGTCCACTTGATTACCGTGTTCAATCTCTCGTATAATGAACGATGTAAAAGTAATCGAATTAGTCGTCGTCGAGCGCTTAGGCATGAATCCATGCTGGTCCAGGGAGATGGCGTGCGAACAATCATGAGTCAATTTGGAAAGAACAATTTTTTCAAACAGCTTTGAGACAGAACTAAGCGACGCAATACTGCGATAGTTAGAAACGGTCCGCTTGCATCCTTTCTTGTGGATGGGAAAGATGAAGGAATTCTTCCATTCGGGAAAGACGCCCGTCGTCAAGGATGAATTGAAGACCTTGGCCAAAGGTGCAGCAAGCAAATTTAAGCATCGTTTTAGAATTAGAGAAGGAATGCCGTCATGGCCGTATCCGTTTGATATTTTCATCTGGTTCCCGGCTGCAATCACCATGTCTCTATCAATGACGAACGGAGAGCCGAGCATTCTCATGGTAGGCAAATTATTAGTGGCATTCGCAATGTCTTGGTCGTTTACATTTTCAGCGGAGAATACGCTGTAAAATTGCGTGCGAAATAGGTCAGCGATACCTTCGACGGTGTCAACATTGTCGGTCCCGTTGGTCATACTAGAAGGCAGCCCAAATTCTTTGCGCTGTTTGTTCACATAGCTTCAGAATTTTTTGGGGTTCGTTTTCAGTCGATTCTGCAGATTAAACTGGTAGTTATTGTACAAAGCACTATTGAGGCGTTTATATGCAGTATTGGCGCGTAAGTATTCAGCTTTCGACAAATCGGTTCGACGTTTACTATATTTCTTTAGTGCCGCCCTTTTAAGTCTCTTCAAGCGTCTCAGCTCTGAGTTTGACCAACTTGGATGTGGCTGCTCACGGGTAAGTTTTTTAGGCACAAACCGATCAATTGCATGAATAAGAATGTTACTCATAGTCGATGCTACGGAGTTAGCATCGTCACCGCTAAGAGATGTAGTCCAGTCAACACCAGCCAGAAAGTTTTTCATTCCCTCAAAATGAGTGTTGTAAAAGTCGTAGTGAACGGTTTCGGCGATTGCTTCAAAATGATGCTCAGGAAGTAGTTCTAACGTCATTAGCAGAGGTGGATGATGTCTGCAATTCTTGACAAGCGGTGCCGGAGCTTGTAAAAGTGAACAGCTATGTCCCAGCTCCTCGCTGATGAAGCACAAGTCGAGCAAACGGTTGTTGGCGTTCATAGTGCCGTTCACTTGCCGGAGCCTAGCAGAAGAGTACGCATCGAGTAGGACTAACGATGCTGGCCTGATCGATGAACGAGAGTTATCTGGGAACCGGAAGTTGTTACTGCCGTGAAGCCATGATATTGTACTAAAGTTGAAGTCGCCCAAAATGACAATGTTGTCTGTACCTCCCATTTGTGAAACGACCCATTCCAGAGAAAGAGTGTGCTTTTCTATTAGGGTACAGTCGTTGACGCGATCGGGAGGCACGTATATTACGCAAACAAACAGAGTGCCAGTAAGCATTGAAATCGCCACCCACAGGTGCTCTACCGTTAAGTCCTCAGGAGGTTTCAATAGACGAGATTTGAAGCTGGAGCGAACAGCTAGGAGAACTCCACCACCACCGCTCTTGTTGCTGTTGTGAACTGAACGGTCCTGCCAGTAAACGGAATACGTTTCGTTGAAAAGTTGATGTGATAGAGTGTTGTTGTTCAGCCAGGTTTCGGTGAAAGCATAAATATCATAGCAAGCGTCGTTGCATGCTAGCTGGTAGTCAGCAATGGACATGTTGATGCCGCCGGTGTTCTGGTAGTAAAGCAGGATTTGTGATGCTGGATCGGCTGGAGCTAGTCTGGAAGTGGGAACGGCATCAGGCCGAGTATCGTCGTAAAAAGAGAAATACTTGCAGTGAGCGGCAGCTTGGTAAGCCCTGACCCCAGCGCTAGACTCAGAGCCGGGACAACTAAGATGGCAGGAACGTGTGAGCTGAAGATTGCTGGTACTGGCATTAGGCAACGCTGAGCTAGGTGGGTCCAGGGCTACCATGCTACTGTGTGACGTGCGTCCCGGGCTAGCAGAATGTGGAATCGCGAGCAACGGTTGTCCAACTTCGGTAATAAAATCTTGCAGGTGTTGATCCGCAGGTTGATCGTCACGCGGCAGTGAGTCGGCAGCAGGTACACTGGAAGCGCAGAGCGAATCAGCGGAGGAGAAGTTACAATCAGGATTATAATTGCCTGAAAGCGTATTTTGGGAACTCCGTTCCCCACGTCCACACGCAGGGCCGGGACGACTGA
The DNA here is from genome assembly GCF_029784165.1 of Wyeomyia smithii. Taxonomy (NCBI): domain Eukaryota; kingdom Metazoa; phylum Arthropoda; class Insecta; order Diptera; family Culicidae; genus Wyeomyia; species Wyeomyia smithii. The sequence goes on from NC_073694.1 coordinate 119,499,033, forward strand.
TGTGCGCAGGCAGGAATAGCTCGACTGCAGTGGGGGGGTCGGGAGTTCCCATGATGCTAGTCTCATTGCGTCCCAGCGAGCGATGAAAATTCGGTTGATTGGCCAGACTGCTTAGGGGAGCTAATTGCTACGTAGAGTAGTCGATTCTTAGTTTCGACCTGTTCACTTGTTTCTTGTATAGAGGGCAGATAGAACTCCAGGATGCGTGGTTATCGTTGAGTTCACTCTCGGTAGCCGGATCACGCTTTTTGTTGAAAAGATGGCAATTAACACATTTCTGCGATACTGATTCGCATTTGTCGACAGTATGGTTTTCAGCGCATTTAGGGCAACATGCTGGTTTGCTGCATTTAGCAGAGATATGGCCGTACTCTGAGCAGTTGTAGCATCGCAACACAACAATTTCAACAATTCGACATCGGTCCCAGCCAATATTCACTCGACGTGTTTTCATTAAAAAGTTGAAGGAAACAGCGTCAACTTCCAAGATAGCTGCACGCGTCTGGTTGGTCGGGTTATTGTTTTTCAGCATGCGAATTAATTTCAATTCAAAACATTCAGGCAGCATGTTGTGTTTTCTAATTTTGTCTATTATTTCATTCTCTGGGGTTTCATCACTTAATCCGATAATTTTTAGTCTAGGTCTTAGTGGTGTAAGCTTATCAATATGATATTTGTCCGAATATAAAATGTTTGCGTCTTTCACTTGCTTTGAAGTTAGCAAGCTCAGTCGAACCGCATCTGACCGCTATTTCTCCATTTTCGCGATGTTGCATTCCGTTGGTACCGTAAATCAGGGGGTCGAGTTTTTCACTAATGTCTTTTCTGGTTGCCGAAACTGGTTGGGCGGTTTTTGGCTTGAACACTACCGTTTGCTCGAGTCTTACAACGGTGGAATTTTTTGTCACAGTGGCATTTCCGTGTGCAGTGGGAGCAATAGGCGAATTTAACGGAATAGAACTCAATGGTGTAATACATACGTCGTCGGTCAAAGCGTTGATGTTTTTAGTGGTTTTATGGTTGCCCATTCTGCGTCTTTTACCAGATCTGAGAACACTGCAATCATCAATATCGACCGCAGAAATTCCATTGGCTTTACGCTTAGTGACATTGAATGAGACAGTGCTAGAATGCACTGCATCAGCGTATGTGGGTTTGACTATGCTATCGCTAGATATACCGATCTCCACATTAGTGCTTGAGTTCGTAGCTGTAAAAATAGACTTCAAAACTGCAGCCTCGGCAGCGATAGTTTCTTTAATAGAGGATTGAACTTGTGACAAAACTGAACCAATAAGTCTGTCACTCAATCCCGCGGTGAGATTCTGTATAGTTGAATCGCATTTCACTACAAGATCGCTCAGCTCGTTAACTTTCAACATCAGCGCTCTGCATGTATTGTTTATATCGTTGAGGCATATTTGTTTTTCCCTGCAGTCGAAACACATATACTTCAACGCAACGTTATCACGTATTGCGTTCACAGCAGCAGTGGTAAGGTCAGAACATCTTACGTGCAGAATTTGCTCGCACCCGCCAAAGCAGTCGATCCGATCAGAATCAGCAACAATGCGTTGCACGCACACACTACACGTTACTGAAGTCATCTTCAGTTTTGCCCGCTATGGGCCTTAGCACTATAAGCGACGCTGCTAGCTTGCTTTGTACACGGATTCAAGTTGCTCGAGAAAGAAATTATTTTCAGAATTACGGTTTATTTTCACCTCGAAGCGGTAACGAACTATATCAATCGACAGTTCTCCATACAGACTATCATCAGATTAACGCGAATGGTATTTGTTGTCACTTTATCGTAGTTAAAAAATGGTTTAACACGGACCGGCACAAACAAACAGCTGCATTCGACCACAGACTAAACATTAATTAAAAAAACTTGAAACAGTTAACAAACTTTCGATGAATGTAAAACCGGGGAACAGAAGTGCATCTTGTTAATCGTCAGCGTCAGCGAATAAAATTCTGCAAAATAGAAGAAAAATCGGGTTTACTGTCAACACTTTCGACCCTGGAAGACTGAGTGATAAATTATCCCAGCGATCGCAATCGACTCTAGCTACCGATAATTATCGTCTGGCGATTGTTCTCTTTCGTATTCACATTCTGCTTCAATCAGCAGAGAGTGATTCATCGGTTTGTACAGCTATCATGAATTCAATTCTTGAGAGAGAATGAACTAACGAAGGAAACGTCTGAGTCTGCTCTCTCGCGAAATGAAATTGTATGATGATTGTTTAAACCGTCTGACAGACGAAGTTGATTCAAACACTGAAAAAAATCGAATGTGTATCGCTGATTTTATCACCAATCACCATCATTGTTTATAACACTGATTTTAACTGGTAGTTCACAAACCTTTTTATGGTCAACAAATAATGATAAAGTATATAAAATTAAACCTAAATATAAAACTTAATACACTCACGGTTTTTGTGGTGAACTTTATTATTCCCCAGGATTTCCATCGTCATAATCAGTTATACTAGTCGAAAAAAAATGTTAGTCAACATTGCGCTTTCAGAAGAGATCTGGCACCTCTGACATGTGAAACCTAGTTGCCAAATTGGCGGTTTTTTCATCGCTTATCTCTCTCTCTCACTCTCTCTCTGAGTATCTCTACACGGTAAGAGTCGAAAACCCAATTGGCGTTGACGGTGTTGCTGATATTTGTTTGGTTTCTGCGTGCGAAAAAGAAAGAAGGAAATATTTTTGCTTTTGTCATCACGCACATTTTGACAATTACATACGAGAGTTCACGTAGGTGCGAACAGCCTTCGAAATCTCTTTCAACGCGAATAAACCGAATGGGTACTTTTTCAACCATTTCGCCAAAAAGTGGGCCAACCCATTTAGTGGGTAAATAATGTAAATAAACAAGGTGACAATGTTAGGAGTGAACGAAAAGTTTTTTAGTTAAGCGTGATAAAAAATATGTGTTTTTCCGAAGTTTGACCTACACATTTTAAATCCAACATAAAACCTGTACACTGGTTCAAATAAATTTACCAATGCATCACCGGTGTAATCTTTCAAAGCTGTGTAGTGTGTACCTTGTGAAGAATTTCAGAAAATGCATATTCGCTTATGCATGGTGAAAAACAGAACTGTATATAGAGATTAGTGATGGGAAACTTATCGATACTTATCGATAATATCGATAAATGCTGGACACCGATATTATCGTTGATTTTTTGACGTTAACGATAATTACCGATATTATAAGGGTGAGCACAAGTCGCCAGGCTGGTTACTGGAGGAGACCCAAAAGAAGAAGACCTCACCTACCCTACCTACCCTGATTCGGTATTTACAAAGCTGGCTATTCGTCACGAATTACCGAGCGTTCTGTAAATTTACAAAGCTGACGATTCGTCACAAATTACCGAGCATTCTGTAAACGTAAAGATTTTTCATGGTTACGAGAGAAATATGAACCATTGTGAAAGTTGCTATTGCAACTGTTGAATAATTTTAGAAAGGAATTTCGGATTGTTTAGATCGATTATACTGGTGTTCCCAGCACATTCGAGTAAAAACTTGATACGTTCAATGTTATGATGAATACAGGTTTTTTGTTGCAGGCTTCAAGTAAACTGCTCTCCTGTGGTGGAAAAATTTCCATATGCTGACTGAATAGATCGTGTACCTCCACGTCATTTTCTTGTAGATTTGAAAGTAAGATATCCATTTTTTTTAAATCACACGCAAAACACTTAAAAACTCAGCTTCGGAACTCTGAATATTTGAAAATGGCGGACATTTGATGTTTCGTTTTGACAGATGCAGAAAAACTGCCGAACAGTATAGTAAAAAACAACAAGAGTTCAGTTAAACAATTGAAGATTTTTCAGCAACACCTAGGAAGATGCTGACAGATCGTCAAATATTTACTGAACTTTATGAAAGTGCAGAACATACTGTAGTTTACAGAAAAGGTCAGTAATGTTTTTTGCTGAGCTCGTCAAGTGCCTTTTGCATAACGGTAATTCGGTAAAAACTTCAACCGACATCAGTTATTTTGGAGAAAATTACAAAATGATCAGTATTTTTTCAAATTTACTGAACATGACCGTAATAAAAATTACTGAACAATTAAAACGAGAATAAGTGTGCACTGAGTTTCTGAAAAATAATGGTAACTGAAAAGGTATTTATAATTTTTAGTTTCCTAAGAACAGATGAATTCGACAGCTTAGTACTGGAGAACTTTAAAAAAATATCCAAACTTTTTGCAACATCTCATAAAAAGCAATGATACGAAATTGTAACAAAATGCATTTTCTTTGGCTTGCCAACTCTCATAATATGATAGACATTCATAGCGGCAGTCTATTGGTAATTCTCTGGTAATTGTTTAGTTTAGCTTGGAACTGTTTAAGCTTAAAGTATCTGTTACCCAACAAACAATTTTTAGTTCCAAAAAAAATCCAAATCAGCGAAATTGTTGCGCCAAAAAAGTATCCGGATTTATACAGGGGGTAGACAAAATAATTGAGATAAATTAAATTCTCTCGAATTTTAAGTGGCCAGAACTTTACGAAAAATGAATCAATTTTGATAGCCGGTTTCGTTTCACTGGAAAACAGTATTATATTAGTATTACTTGGGTACTTGGTGTGACAAACCTGCACCTAAAATGTTTCGGATTTCAAGAGTGTGTGTTTTTTTATATTTTTTTAAGGAAAGTTCAGATAATTTTTACTAAGATATATTGATTCATAAGAAAAAGGTTAGAATACAGTTAGGTTTTCTTGCGCGGGGGATGCCTCGTGAAAAAACCATGTTAATTCAGAAATCCGCTTGAAAAACCGCTTTAATTCAAAAATTCGCGTAGAAAACCACGTTAATTTGAAAATCTGCATAAATAACCTTTTAGAGAAAATCCGCGTGAAAATAATCTGACCTTTTCAAATGTTAATCCAGATAAATTTCCAAACGCAAGTTTGCAAAGTAGTTTGGTTTAATAAGACCTACACACCCACAATGCTCGATTGAATTCTGCTAGAGTGCTGCAAGCTCAAAAAAAAAATTAGTACCCAACAGGGAAAAAACCGCCAAAGTCAACACCCATACTTAATAAATTCATACCTCGTTGATTCCTTGGCGAATTTTCAATCTTTGGCTACCAATGAACCCGAAATAAATTCTGATTTATTGACAACATATAAACCTAAGTGAAACAGAATGTCAGAAAAAGTTCTACGCGTTGCAAAAATGTACACTTTGGCACACACTCCGGAAATCCGAAACATTTCCAGTGACCCTTGGTCACGTCCAGTTCTCAAGTAATTTAAGGAAACTAGGACAGTTTTCCAGTAAAATGAAACCTGTTTTGTCAGAACTGATTCATTTTTCGTGAAGTTTTGGCCATTTAAAAATGTACAGAATTTTGCCTGCTTCAATTATTTCCCTTATTATACAACCTTCAAAATGAACTTCGGATTGAAACTACTCCGTAGAAATCACTCTCGGCGTAAAACCCGAAGACTTTCCAAAACAAACTGTTTAACTCGTTCGATTGTTTGAATTTTCATTCGCAGTGTCGTAAGATTTGTCATTCAAGGCCTAAACACTATGGATACGTTGCGGCTGCGTTTGCGGCAATTTGACAGTTAGGCCATACATTTACTGTCACATTGACGTCAACGCAACGCAATCGCATCCATTTGTCAAATAACGTTTGCGGTAAAAAAATGGACAATAATTGCCGATTTTTCATGGGTTTACCTTTAATCGCACTGACGAAACTACTCATGCATCATCAATCATTGTAACCCATGAGTTAGCAAAAAAAAAATTGACAGCTCTATCAGTCAAACTCTAACTGTGAGGGCGAAAAAAGTGAAGCTACTCCGTTCAGAAGTGTGCGCGTTCAAAGAACGGTACCCCGCAGCGTCAAAAACGGACATCGTGCGGCACTTTGTGGACGCCGGGTAAGCCGGTTCTGGCATCTACAACATCTTGACTCTATTGGACAACGATCAGAGCATCGAAAGAAAGCCCGGTTCCGAACGGCCAACGACCCTGAGCGACAAGAAGCTTCAAAGGATGCTGAAGAGGAAGTCCGAGGAAAAAGTGGCTAAATCGCTGCGTGCACTTGGCCGAGAGGTTCGTGCATGCTCTAAAACAGTGAAAAAGTATCAGGAGAACATGGACATACATGCAGAAAGCGGCAGTCCCGTCCACTGGTCTCGGAGCTGCAGGCAATGACGCAGCGACAGCGGTTGAATAAGATGGTCAAGTCGATTTTCCCGGCGAATCGCGACGTGGCAGTGGTATTGGACGACTAGACCTATCTTACCCTGGATGGCAATGACTAGCAGGGCTCTTTGTATTCTACCTCCCCACGAAGGAAGTGAGCACCGAGGTAAAGTTTATTTCACAGACCAAGTTCCCCAAGAAGGTGCGGCTGTGGCTGACAGTCAGCAAGAAAGGGATGTCAAAGTTGCACTTCTTTCGCTCCGGGCTGGCCGTGAACGGGGAAATTTATAGTACGAAGTGCCTGGCAGGAGTTGCGTCGTTCATCAAGAAATACCATAAGCGCGAAGACACGGTGTTCTGGCCAGATTTGACGTCGGCCAACTACTCGAAGCGATCGTTGGAGGAGATGGCGTGGCTGAATATCGATGTGGTACCGAAGTCGGCGAATCCGCCCAATGTCCCTCACCTGCTTCCCATCGAGAATTTCTGGGCAAACTTGAAGCGCAAGATTAGTTTTGAATAGTTTATTTGACACGGCACGATACAATTTATGTTTAACTGAGCCAAGTACATTTTTTTTTAAATTCTAAATTAGCAGGGAAAAGAGGGAGGCCTTTTCTTTATTCTCGCGGCCGACTACGAGCTAGTGGGGATTTAAGGTGAGAGGAGGGGAGTTACAATTTTGATTTTAACTATATTGAGTTATACGATTTATTTATTTGTACATGGCTAAGCAGTGATGTTCTATTTGAGCAGTTTGGACTGAGGTGTCTGCGTGAACATAAAGATGCCGAGTCTTCGTTTGAGTGTCTCCAGCTTAGTGTATCATCTTCTTTCAGCGGGTAGCGGGAATGGTAATCTAACAAATAGATAGAAGAGTTACCTCCACGTCATTTTCTTGTAGATTTGAAAGTAAGATATCCATTTTTTTTAAATCACACGCAAAACACTTAAAAACTCAGCTTCGGAACTCTGAATATTTGAAAATGGCGGACATTTGATGTTTCGTTTTGACAGATGCAGAAAAACTGCCGAACAGTATAGTAAAAAACAACAAGAGTTCAGTTAAACAATTGAAGATTTTTCAGCAACACCTAGGAAGATGCTGACAGATCGTCAAATATTTACTGAACTTTATGAAAGTGCAGAACATACTGTAGTTTACAGAAAAGGTCAGTAATGTTTTTTGCTGAGCTCGTCAAGTGCCTTTTGCATAACGGTAATTCGGTAAAAACTTCAACCGACATCAGTTATTTTGGAGAAAATTACAAAATGATCAGTATTTTTTCAAATTTACTGAACATGACCGTAATAAAAATTACTGAACAATTAAAACGAGAATAAGTGTGCACTGAGTTTCTGAAAAATAATGGTAACTGAAAAGGTATTTATAATTTTTAGTTTCCTAAGAACAGATGAATTCGACAGCTTAGTACTGGAGAACTTTAAAAAAATATCCAAACTTTTTGCAACATCTCATAAAAAGCAATGATACGAAATTGTAACAAAATGCATTTTCTTTGGCTTGCCAACTCTCATAATATGATAGACATTCATAGCGGCAGTCTATTGGTAATTCTCTGGTAATTGTTTAGTTTAGCTTGGAACTGTTTAAGCTTAAAGTATCTGTTACCCAACAAACAATTTTTAGTTCCAAAAAAAATCCAAATCAGCGAAATTGTTGCGCCAAAAAAGTATCCGGATTTATACAGGGGGTAGACAAAATAATTGAGATAAATTAAATTCTCTCGAATTTTAAGTGGCCAGAACTTTACGAAAAATGAATCAATTTTGATAGCCGGTTTCGTTTCACTGGAAAACAGTATTATATTAGTATTACTTGGGTACTTGGTGTGACAAACCTGCACCTAAAATGTTTCGGATTTCAAGAGTGTGTGTTTTTTTATATTTTTTTAAGGAAAGTTCAGATAATTTTTACTAAGATATATTGATTCATAAGAAAAAGGTTAGAATACAGTTAGGTTTTCTTGCGCGGGGGATGCCTCGTGAAAAAACCATGTTAATTCAGAAATCCGCTTGAAAAACCGCTTTAATTCAAAAATTCGCGTAGAAAACCACGTTAATTTGAAAATCTGCATAAATAACCTTTTAGAGAAAATCCGCGTGAAAATAATCTGACCTTTTCAAATGTTAATCCAGATAAATTTCCAAACGCAAGTTTGCAAAGTAGTTTGGTTTAATAAGACCTACACACCCACAATGCTCGATTGAATTCTGCTAGAGTGCTGCAAGCTCAAAAAAAAAATTAGTACCCAACAGGGAAAAAACCGCCAAAGTCAACACCCATACTTAATAAATTCATACCTCGTTGATTCCTTGGCGAATTTTCAATCTTTGGCTACCAATGAACCCGAAATAAATTCTGATTTATTGACAACATATAAACCTAAGTGAAACAGAATGTCAGAAAAAGTTCTACGCGTTGCAAAAATGTACACTTTGGCACACACTCCGGAAATCCGAAACATTTCCAGTGACCCTTGGTCACGTCCAGTTCTCAAGTAATTTAAGGAAACTAGGACAGTTTTCCAGTAAAATGAAACCTGTTTTGTCAGAACTGATTCATTTTTCGTGAAGTTTTGGCCATTTAAAAATGTACAGAATTTTGCCTGCTTCAATTATTTCCCTTATTATACAACCTTCAAAATGAACTTCGGATTGAAACTACTCCGTAGAAATCACTCTCGGCGTAAAACCCGAAGACTTTCCAAAACAAACTGTTTAACTCGTTCGATTGTTTGAATTTTCATTCGCAGTGTCGTAAGATTTGTCATTCAAGGCCTAAACACTATGGATACGTTGCGGCTGCGTTTGCGGCAATTTGACAGTTAGGCCATACATTTACTGTCACATTGACGTCAACGCAACGCAATCGCATCCATTTGTCAAATAACGTTTGCGGTAAAAAAATGGACAATAATTGCCGATTTTTCATGGGTTTACCTTTAATCGCACTGACGAAACTACTCATGCATCATCAATCATTGTAACCCATGAGTTAGCAAAAAAAAAATTGACAGCTCTATCAGTCAAACTCTAACTGTGAGGGCGAAAAAAGTGAAGCTACTCCGTTCAGAAGTGTGCGCGTTCAAAGAACGGTACCCCGCAGCGTCAAAAACGGACATCGTGCGGCACTTTGTGGACGCCGGGTAAGCCGGTTCTGGCATCTACAACATCTTGACTCTATTGGACAACGATCAGAGCATCGAAAGAAAGCCCGGTTCCGAACGGCCAACGACCCTGAGCGACAAGAAGCTTCAAAGGATGCTGAAGAGGAAGTCCGAGGAAAAAGTGGCTAAATCGCTGCGTGCACTTGGCCGAGAGGTTCGTGCATGCTCTAAAACAGTGAAAAAGTATCAGGAGAACATGGACATACATGCAGAAAGCGGCAGTCCCGTCCACTGGTCTCGGAGCTGCAGGCAATGACGCAGCGACAGCGGTTGAATAAGATGGTCAAGTCGATTTTCCCGGCGAATCGCGACGTGGCAGTGGTATTGGACGACTAGACCTATCTTACCCTGGATGGCAATGACTAGCAGGGCTCTTTGTATTCTACCTCCCCACGAAGGAAGTGAGCACCGAGGTAAAGTTTATTTCACAGACCAAGTTCCCCAAGAAGGTGCGGCTGTGGCTGACAGTCAGCAAGAAAGGGATGTCAAAGTTGCACTTCTTTCGCTCCGGGCTGGCCGTGAACGGGGAAATTTATAGTACGAAGTGCCTGGCAGGAGTTGCGTCGTTCATCAAGAAATACCATAAGCGCGAAGACACGGTGTTCTGGCCAGATTTGACGTCGGCCAACTACTCGAAGCGATCGTTGGAGGAGATGGCGTGGCTGAATATCGATGTGGTACCGAAGTCGGCGAATCCGCCCAATGTCCCTCACCTGCTTCCCATCGAGAATTTCTGGGCAAACTTGAAGCGCAAGATTAGTTTTGAATAGTTTATTTGACACGGCACGATACAATTTATGTTTAACTGAGCCAAGTACATTTTTTTTTAAATTCTAAATTAGCAGGGAAAAGAGGGAGGCCTTTTCTTTATTCTCGCGGCCGACTACGAGCTAGTGGGGATTTAAGGTGAGAGGAGGGGAGTTACAATTTTGATTTTAACTATATTGAGTTATACGATTTATTTATTTGTACATGGCTAAGCAGTGATGTTCTATTTGAGCAGTTTGGACTGAGGTGTCTGCGTGAACATAAAGATGCCGAGTCTTCGTTTGAGTGTCTCCAGCTTAGTGTATCATCTTCTTTCAGCGGGTAGCGGGAATGGTAATCTAACAAATAGATAGAAGAGTTACCTCCACGTCATTTTCTTGTAGATTTGAAAGTAAGATATCCATTTTTTTTAAATCACACGCAAAACACTTAAAAACTCAGCTTCGGAACTCTGAATATTTGAAAATGGCGGACATTTGATGTTTCGTTTTGACAGATGCAGAAAAACTGCCGAACAGTATAGTAAAAAACAACAAGAGTTCAGTTAAACAATTGAAGATTTTTCAGCAACACCTAGGAAGATGCTGACAGATCGTCAAATATTTACTGAACTTTATGAAAGTGCAGAACATACTGTAGTTTACAGAAAAGGTCAGTAATGTTTTTTGCTGAGCTCGTCAAGTGCCTTTTGCATAACGGTAATTCGGTAAAAACTTCAACCGACATCAGTTATTTTGGAGAAAATTACAAAATGATCAGTATTTTTTCAAATTTACTGAACATGACCGTAATAAAAATTACTGAACAATTAAAACGAGAATAAGTGTGCACTGAGTTTCTGAAAAATAATGGTAACTGAAAAGGTATTTATAATTTTTAGTTTCCTAAGAACAGATGAATTCGACAGCTTAGTACTGGAGAACTTTAAAAAAATATCCAAACTTTTTGCAACATCTCATAAAAAGCAATGATACGAAATTGTAACAAAATGCATTTTCTTTGGCTTGCCAACTCTCATAATATGATAGACATTCATAGCGGCAGTCTATTGGTAATTCTCTGGTAATTGTTTAGTTTAGCTTGGAACTGTTTAAGCTTAAAGTATCTGTTACCCAACAAACAATTTTTAGTTCCAAAAAAAATCCAAATCAGCGAAATTGTTGCGCCAAAAAAGTATCCGGATTTATACAGGGGGTAGACAAAATAATTGAGATAAATTAAATTCTCTCGAATTTTAAGTGGCCAGAACTTTACGAAAAATGAATCAATTTTGATAGCCGGTTTCGTTTCACTGGAAAACAGTATTATATTAGTATTACTTGGGTACTTGGTGTGACAAACCTGCACCTAAAATGTTTCGGATTTCAAGAGTGTGTGTTTTTTTATATTTTTTTAAGGAAAGTTCAGATAATTTTTACTAAGATATATTGATTCATAAGAAAAAGGTTAAAATACAGTTAGGTTTTCTTGCGCGGGGGATGCCTCGTGAAAAAACCATGTTAATTCAGAAATCCGCTTGAAAAACCGCTTTAATTCAAAAATTCGCGTAGAAAACCACGTTAATTTGAAAATCTGCATAAATAACCTTTTAGAGAAAATCCGCGTGAAAATAATCTGACCTTTTCAAATGTTAATCCAGATAAATTTCCAAACGCAAGTTTGCAAAGTAGTTTGGTTTAATAAGACCTACACACCCACAATGCTCGATTGAATTCTGCTAGAGTGCTGCAAGCTCAAAAAAAAAATTAGTACCCAACAGGGAAAAAACCGCCAAAGTCAACACCCATACTTAATAAATTCATACCTCGTTGATTCCTTGGCGAATTTTCAATCTTTGGCTACCAATGAACCCGAAATAAATTCTGATTTATTGACAACATATAAACCTAAGTGAAACAGAATGTCAGAAAAAGTTCTACGCGTTGCAAAAATGTACACTTTGGCACACACTCCGGAAATCCGAAACATTTCCAGTGACCCTTGGTCACGTCCAGTTCTCAAGTAATTTAAGGAAACTAGGACAGTTTTCCAGTAAAATGAAACCTGTTTTGTCAGAACTGATTCATTTTTCGTGAAGTTTTGGCCATTTAAAAATGTACAGAATTTTGCCTGCTTCAATTATTTCCCTTATTATACAACCTTCAAAATGAACTTCGGATTGAAACTACTCCGTAGAAATCACTCTCGGCGTAAAACCCGAAGACTTTCCAAAACAAACTGTTTAACTCGTTCGATTGTTTGAATTTTCATTCGCAGTGTCGTAAGATTTGTCATTCAAGGCCTAAACACTATGGATACGTTGCGGCTGCGTTTGCGGCAATTTGACAGTTAGGCCATACATTTACTGTCACATTGACGTCAACGCAACGCAATCGCATCCATTTGTCAAATAACGTTTGCGGTAAAAAAATGGACAATAATTGCCGATTTTTCATGGGTTTACCTTTAATCGCACTGACGAAACTACTCATGCATCATCAATCATTGTAACCCATGAGTTAGCAAAAAAAAATTGACAGCTCTATCAGTCAAACTCTAACTGTGAGGGCGAAAAAAGTGAAGCTACTCCGTTCAGAAGTGTGCGCGTTCAAAGAACGGTACCCCGCAGCGTCAAAAACGGACATCGTGCGGCACTTTGTGGACGCCGGGTAAGCCGGTTCTGGCATCTACAACATCTTGACTCTATTGGACAACGATCAGAGCATCGAAAGAAAGCCCGGTTCCGAACGGCCAACGACCCTGAGCGACAAGAAGCTTCAAAGGATGCTGAAGAGGAAGTCCGAGGAAAAAGTGGCTAAATCGCTGCGTGCACTTGGCCGAGAGGTTCGTGCATGCTCTAAAACAGTGAAAAAGTATCAGGAGAACATGGACATACATGCAGAAAGCGGCAGTCCCGTCCACTGGTCTCGGAGCTGCAGGCAATGACGCAGCGACAGCGGTTGAATAAGATGGTCAAGTCGATTTTCCCGGCGAATCGCGACGTGGCAGTGGTATTGGACGACTAGACCTATCTTACCCTGGATGGCAATGACTAGCAGGGCTCTTTGTATTCTACCTCCCCACGAAGGAAGTGAGCACCGAGGTAAAGTTTATTTCACAGACCAAGTTCCCCAAGAAGGTGCGGCTGTGGCTGACAGTCAGCAAGAAAGGGATGTCAAAGTTGCACTTCTTTCGCTCCGGGCTGGCCGTGAACGGGGAAATTTATAGTACGAAGTGCCTGGCAGGAGTTGCGTCGTTCATCAAGAAATACCATAAGCGCGAAGACACGGTGTTCTGGCCAGATTTGACGTCGGCCAACTACTCGAAGCGATCGTTGGAGGAGATGGCGTGGCTGAATATCGATGTGGTACCGAAGTCGGCGAATCCGCCCAATGTCCCTCACCTGCTTCCCATCGAGAATTTCTGGGCAAACTTGAAGCGCAAGATTAGTTTTAAATAGTTTATTTGACACGGCACGATACAATTTATGTTTAACTGAGCCAAGTACATTTTTTTTTAAATTCTAAATTAGCAGGGAAAAGAGGGAGGCCTTTTCTTTATTCTCGCGGCCGACTACGAGCTAGTGGGGATTTAAGGTGAGAGGAGGGGAGTTACAATTTTGATTTTAACTATATTGAGTTATACGATTTATTTATTTGTACATGGCTAAGCAGTGATGTTCTATTTGAGCAGTTTGGACTGAGGTGTCTGCGTGAACATAAAGATGCCGAGTCTTCGTTTGAGTGTCTCCAGCTTAGTGTATCATCTTCTTTCAGCGGGTAGCGGGAATGGTAATCTAACAAATAGATAGAAGAGTTTCATATTTTAATACCAGCGTGTTTTATGAACACGTATAGCTGTGTCATGTACTGGAGATCACCGCTTCCCAGAATGTCTCTAACGGTTACGTTCGGTTGTTTTCCTCGGGCCCGAAGGGAATCTATAAGCTCGGACCTAACACCACAGTATTCGGTACACGACCAAACAACATGCTCGATGTCATGGTAGCCATCGCCACAAACGCAGTGATTACTGTCTACAAGCCCTATACGAAAGAGATGCGTGTTAAACGTATAGTGATTGGACATAAGTCTGGACATCACGCGAATGAAGTCCCGACCTACATCCAACCCCTTGAACCATGCTTTCGTCGATACCTTAGGAAAAATGGAATGTAGCCACCGTCCCAGTTCATCTGAGTTCCATGATAATTGCCAACTGTTGAGTGTTCTCTGACGCAAAATGCTATAAAATTCATCATAAGCAATTGGTCTTTCATAAATATCGCCGTCAATAGCACCCACCTTAGCTAAAGAGTCAGCCTTTTCGTTACCCGGAATCGAGCAATGAGAAGGGACCCACGCTAAGGTAACCCGGTAATTTTTATCTGTTAAAGCACTTAAAAACCGCCGTATTTTCCCCAGGAAATACGGGGTGTGCTTCACAGGCTTCATTGATCGCAGAGCCTCAATGGCACTGAGACTATCTGTGAAGATGAAGTAGTGGTCTATGGGTAGGGTTTCGATGATTCCAAGAGAGTACTGAATAGCAGCAAGTTCTGCGACGTACACGGAAGCAGGAGCATCGAGTTTGTAGGAGGCGGTAAAATTTTCGTGGAAAACACCGAAGCCAGTGGACTCATCTAGATTAGATCCGTCAGTGTAAAACCTTTTATCATAACTAACATGTTTAAACTTATTGGAAAAAATCTTAGGGATCTCTTGGGGTCGCAATTGATCCGGGATACCAGAAATGTCTTGTTTCATGGTGGTGTCGAAGAATATAGCATTATTAGAAGTATCTAAAAAAGCGACATTGGAGGAATCGTATGAAGAAGGATTAATATCTTGAGCCATATAGTCAAAATATAAAGTCATAAATCTGGATTGAGCTTGAAGGTCGACCAACCTCTCGAAATTTTCAATTACTAATGGGTTCATAACTGTGCATCGAATAAGCAACCGGTAAGAGAGATTCCAAAAACGATGTTTCAACGGAAGAATACCCGCTAACACTTCAAGACTCATCGTATGGGTCGACTGCATGCAACCCAAGGCAATACGCAAACAACGATATTGTATTCTCTCTAATTTTATAATGTGCGTGTTCGCGGCGGAGCGAAAGCAGAAACAGCCGTACTCAAGAACTGACAATATCGTTGTTTGGTATAACCTTAGAAGGTCTCCTGGGTGGGCACCCCACCAAGTTCCGGTAATCGTACGAAGAAAATTAATCCTATGTTGGCATTTTTGTGTCAGATACCTAATATGACAAGCCCAGGTGCATTTAGAGTCGAACCAGACCCCGAGATATTTAGCGACTAAAACCTGAGAGATCGTTTCACCCGTTAGTACGAGCTGCAGCTGAGCTGGGTTATGCTTCCTAGAAAAAACGACCAGCTCAGTTTTCTCCGGAGAGAATTCGATACCCAGCTTAAGAGCCCATTCAGACAAATTGTCTAAGGTATCTTGCAATGGTCCTTGCAGATCGCTAGCCTCGCCACCAGTAATGGATACAACGCTATCGTCTGCAAGTTGCCTTAGCGTGCATGAATTTGCAAGACATTCATCGATGTCATTGACGTAAAAATTATATAAGAGAGGACTTAAACATGAGCCCTGGGGGAGGCCCATGTAACTTATTCGGGAAGTTGTCGAATCGCCATGTGAGAAATACATATGCTTTTCTGACAACAAATTGAGCAAAAAGTTATTCAAATTTGGTGAAAGTCCCTGCGAATGAAGCTTCGCGCTTAAAACTTCTACAGAGACAGAGTCAAAAGCCCCCTTAATATCCATGAACGCAGAAGCCATTTGCTCTTTTCGAGCAAAGGCTAGTTGAATTTCAGTAGAAAGCAACGCTAGGCAATCGTTCATCCCTTTGCCCCGGCGAAAGCCAAATTGAGTATCTGAAAGTAACCCGTTTGTTTCGACCCATTTGTCTAACCGTAAGAGGATCATTTTCTCCATTAATTTCCGGAGGCAAGAGAGCATCGCAATCGGCCTATATGAATTGTGATCAGAGGCAGGTTTCCCGGGTTTCCGAATAGCAATGACTTTTACCTCCCTCCAGTCATGCGGAACAATATTTAGCTCAAGAAACTTGTTGAACAAATTCAACAAGCGTCTTTTTGCAGAGTCGGGTAGATTCTTCAACAGGTTGAATTTTATTCTATCTAACCCTGGAGCCTTATTGTTGCACGACAGGAGAGCCATTGAAAATTCCAACATCGAAAATGGAGGCTCTTCCGTAGTTACTAATAACGCGTCGCGAAAGGTTTTCTGTTCCGGTACAGAGTCCGGACAGACCTTTTTGGCAAAATCGAGTATCCAGCGATCTGAATACTCCTTGCTTTCATTCGAAACGTCACGGTTCCGCATGCGCCTGGCGGTATCCCAAAGAGTGCTCATCGCTGTTTCCCTGGACAACGCGTTCACGAACCGCCGCCAGTACCCGCGTTTTTTCGCCTTTACTAAGCTCTTCATCTGCCTGCCCAGTGCCGCGTACTTTCGTAGTAGGTTGACAGTGCCGTACTCCCGGTAGTCCTTATACGCCGCGGACCTTCGCGCGTACAGCTCAGAGCACTCTTTGTCCCACCATTTGTTGGGAGGGCGCTGTCTAATCGTTACCCCGGGTATCGGTTTCGTCTGAGCTTGAGTCGCGGCGTCGATTATCAAGCCAGCTAAGAACGCGTATTCTTCCTCCGGAGGAAGTTCCTCGTGAGTCTCGATAGATTGCGCTATAATAGACTCATGAAACTTCCAATCAATATTACGTGTAAGGTCGTAGGAAATATTGATTGGGTTCGGGGGAGTTGAACCATTAGCAATTGATATAACGATTGGAAGATGATCACTACCGTGGGGATCGTTGATTACTTTCCACCGGCAATCTAACGCTAGTGATGTCGAGCAAAGGGATAGGTCAAGCACGCTTTCACGTGCTGGAGGATTAGGTACACGTGTCGCTTCCCCAGTATTCAAAACTGTCATATTGAAGTCGTCGATCAAGTTACAGATTAAAGAAGATCGGTTGTCGTCGTACAGCGACCCCCATAGCGAACAGTGAGAATTAAAATCTCCCAATATCAAAAAAGGCGCGGGAAGCAACTCTGCTATATCAGTGAGATGCTTCTGTTCAATCCGCGCGGATGGAGGCATATATAACGAAACAAGGCATAGGTCTTTTCCATTCATATTCGTTTGAATGGCAACGACTTCAATATTCGAGATCGAGGGGAGGTCGATTCGGAAGAAGGAATAGCACTTTTTGATCCCTAAAAGTACCCCTCCACCGTGTGAGTCTCGATCTCGACGAATAATGTTAAAATCGTGGAAATTGAGTTGATCGTTTGAATTGAGAAAGGTTTCACAGAGCGCAAATGCGTCACAATTGTATGTATTTATTAAATGAGAAAATAGATCGAATTTGGGGATGATACTTCTGCAATTCCACTGTAATACAGTGATAAAACTCCTAACCTCTTTCACCGTATTAGTCATCGAAAGATATGATAGCTGAAATGAGGGGCCAAGTTGCTGCTAGTTGCATCAAAAAGGTTTTCACTGTAGGAAGAAGGGCAAGAAGAATATTTTGTAGGGAATCTGGTATGTTGAATGTTTTAAATATCCAGTCCACAATATCAGAAAATTTTATGAACCCTGTTTCTTTTCTATCTTCTGATCGAGAAATGGGAGCACGAGGGGTTTTTGGTGCCCCAGGAAGCGGTGGGTACTCCTGGTTTGATTTGAAATTAAAACCGGGAGGTACTTGCTTCGGTTTTTCTTCACCGCTTCCTTTTTGTGTTGGCTTATTGGTCATTCCGCTAGGGGTTATCTTGCGACCTTTGCGAGAAAGATTAGGAAAGTTGATCATTCTCCTCTTCCTAGATCCTTCTGGCATGGCATAAGAACACCCATCGACGGGATCGTCAGATGTACCCTCATCGGTTGGCAAAAAGGAAAAGATGTTTCCTGTCGAGGGTGGCTCAGCACTCTTCAGCATTTCTGCGAAAGAGCGCTTTGATCGTTCCTTGAGGGAACGCTTTATTTTTTCCTCGCGCTGTTTGTACGCGGGACACGCCGAAAGGTCATGCCGAGTTCCCTCGCAGTAAAGACACTTTTCAGTATCCTCACTGCAAGCGGTCTCAGCATGATTGCCTCCGCACTTGTTGCAGCGTGCCTTGTTGCAGCAGTAGGTGGCTGTATGCCCTAACTGCTTGCAGTTTTGGCAATGCATGACCCGCGTGACGAACAGGCGTACAGGCAGACGAACCCTGTCCAAAGAGATGTAGTTCGGCAGTGCGGATCCGGCGAATGTTACACGGAAGGAATCCGAAGGGAAGAATTTCTTCTTCCCTTCTTCGATGGATACTGAATGCAATTGCTTGACATCCAGTATCTTTACATCTTGAATCAGGGGATTTTTGAAGCAGCCAACCCCGTGACGCAAAATGTCATCGACCGTGAGGCTTCCTTCGGTAACCACACCGTCGATCTCCACGTCCTTGGCAGGGATGTACACGCGGTACTCTCTCGTGAAGAGCTCGTAGCTAGCAATTGCGTTTGCTTGCTTCAAGCTACTCACAACAACTCGCAGTTTGTTCGGTCTAACCTTTGTAATTTCGGTTACGTCCGAAAACTGTTTTGTCAGGTCCTTGCCGATTTGAATTATATTTAGAGGCTTCTTTATGGGCCTGAAGTAAACTACGAACGGACCTTTCGAAGCATCTGGGTAAGCTTTCACCCGTGTTGCCGGTACCCTTGGTACGGGGCTAGGTAGCGGGGAAGGTAGAGGGGAATTGATGGGGGAGATCTCAATCTCTTTCCCATTTGTTTCCACATCCAGGAATAGTTGCACCTGCATGTCGTCCATTTTGCGGGAGCGTTACGCTCTACCGCACACAAACGATAAATATTCGAATGTGGGGGGGGGGGGTCAAGTAGTTGCTATTAAATTTTAAAAACAATTTTTCAAACTACAATGGATCAAAATAAAAAAAAAGGCAGTAATACTAATACTAATAGCAATAGTAATAATAATAATAATAATAATAGTAATAATAATTATAATAATAACAATAATAATAATACTATTAATAATAATGATAAAAATTCTAAAGTGAATACTTCACCGAACGTCTAAGTCACGACCTCACGGCTGATAGTAGGATTAATCGATCGTCTCCGCAGAACAAACAATGACGATCTAGCTTCGTGTTGTGACACAGTGGCCGTATCCTACACGCGACCTTGTAGATGCCACTTGTAGTTGACTTCCACTCGCTCGATCGTATGGTGGTCCGTGCTGCTAGCGGGGTAACAGCGGTGCGGGAGAATTATTCTTGCTGATATATCAGCTGCGTATCGGATCACTGGCGGGGTAGCCTGCCCCTACCAGTGTGCAGAAGATGTTTCTGCCGATAAACTGCCGGCTATTGTTATCGCGCAGCACAAGAACTAATCGACAAAAAAAAACACCCGTACGATAACTCGTGTATTGTTATTTTGCGAACTCAAACGGAGATGAACAATTTGCGTCTAATCGAGACGAAAGCAAAACAACGAATGAAGCGCAAGATCTACTCCAACAATTTTGTCGCGAAAACGGAGGAAGAATTAATAAAAAAAACGAATAAAGAGCTTAAAAACATGGCTACACGCATGTTTTCGTCCGCCATGGCGAATGTTCCTTCCTTCCATGGGAAATTTATCCAACTCAATTATCTGTCATAGTTTTTTTTTTTTCATCACCATCTGAAATACTTTTTTTCTCACCATCTGGAAAAAAATTTTTTTTACCGCAAACGTTAGCTCAAATTATCGATACTTATCGATAATTTCGATAAAAGCCCCGGAATTATCGATTGTTATCGATGTCTGTTTTGGGCGATATTTTCCATCACTAATAGAGATAAGTGACTTTTCACCTACATGGTAAGAAATTAAAACCCATTAATGGGTACTTTTTCAACCATTTCGCCAAAAAGTGAGCCAACCCATTTAGTGGGTAAATTCGATTTACCCATTAACGGGTATACCGATTGAACGTCAAAAACTGGGTACAATTTCACTCATTTTTAGAAATGAATTTTATCAAGGAAATGGGTGAAATTTTACCCATTATAAAATAAACGGAAATTTTGTGATTATCACTCAAAAAAATGAAAAGAAGTAAAAGTGAACTCAATTATTTTTAATTAATTGCAAAAATGACTTATTTACGAATACAGGAGTATTTTATCTGCTATCATCAATTGTCAGAATCACTATTCTCTGCAACAGAGCCAATATCATATGGATAATGAACATTCTAGACCTAATATAAGAAAATCTTACATTGTAAAATTCTTAAACTTGTATATACATATAGTATATTAATATTCTTATACTTGATATAGCATATTGATTACCTTGCAACTTCTCAAACGACGCAGTATCGAATCTCTTTTAAAGTCCTTTCATGGAAATTGTTGTTAAATAATAAACAAAATAGATCGTTGAAGTAACGCGTGCGAACAAATCGACAGAGCAAACTAAAACGATGCTTGAAGTATTTTTTCACCCATTAATGGGTAAACAAATTACCCTTTTTTTAAGAACATGTCTTTCTTATACGTACAATTTTACCCATTTCACATTTTTGAATTTACCCGTTGTTTTGACAGCCGCATATGACAGAAAAAAATGGGTACATCAATACCCATTAATAGACAGAATATTATTTTAGATTAGTTTTTTTTTTCTGAAAACAGAACAATGACACGACATATAGAAATAATAGAGTGTTTTGTAATAATTAGGTCAATTTTGTAAGGAGGATCCAGGTAAGACCTTTAAATACCCGACTTATGCGCCAGACGACAAGTCGTCTGTCAGGAATTTCAGATCGGTTTGCCTTGGCTAGCTTTATTCCCCAATCTTACCACAGGATCCACCCTCAGGTGTTTTCCTCCAATCCCATTTCCCAAGTCTTTCCCTAACCCAGAATTCTTTCAACTTCCTAACCGTATAAACACTCCTAATTCAATTCCTTCCCAAATTCTATCTTTTATTTCCCTTTTAATTTCGTGAAGTTAACTGATAGCAACCAAGTTCGATCGTTGAAAACCAAAAAAAAAAAGATTTTTGTAACTTTTTCCAAAGTTTGGGAATTTATGTGATTTTGTTTTTTTTTCTCTTAATCTCCTAACCCCCTTTTTCACCTATCTTCCTGATACCTCTAAGGAGCAATCAGCTGATCTCCTGGAGCGTATTTGCTAGCCAACAGGAACGATCGGTCTGGTCGTTTCTTAGTGCCCTTTGTGTGACGTCACTGTTTCCTCTATTACGTGAGTCGTTTTTCCTAGCGAATCTGTTTTCCCCCTACTTGACAATCTCGTTCCCTACTACGTTTTTGCAGGTTCTCCTGAGTGTGTTTGTGGGTGGGGTATTGTACTCACGGGTTCTCTCTTCAGTGTGGTGTTCTAACCACCCCAGTGGTGATTTGCGGCGGCCGTCGAGTGATGCTGGTGTGGCCAGGTAGGCACAAACTGGCAGTGCTGGCTGCCGAAAAATTGTTCGGCGTTGGCGCCGATGCGGTTTCGTGTGACACTGCTCTACGAGGGCGATTGCTGACCCTGCTGGCAGACCGACAACAGACAGGGACAAACGGCTTCGTCCGTTCGAGAATCAGGACCTTCGGAAGGCTTCCTTCAGTTTAGCGTGAGTCGGAGGGATCTCAAGGCGTTGGGAATTCTTTCCCCAGATAGACACGCTCGCGGTGTGTTGCAACCACTATAATGGCGAGTGGTGCTCGCGATACCGAGATGTTGTATGATGACCAACGCTCACCAAATACACCTATAGAGGTACGCAACCTCGAGACGATAGGCACACTTAGGAGACCACCAAGGTCCACCGATCCGATAGCTCGCCAGAGGTAGTGCGGTCGAGCCAATTTGCAATGCCGGGATGTCTGCGACGGAAATTATAAGGGATGCAATCCAGAACTGCATTCCCAACAGCGAGGAGCCATCACGTGGCTTCTATAGAACCGAAAATGCCCCATTAACACACCAAATATTTTAATAAATAATACTGCATTACCTGCTTTTTCAGATATCTTTTTTCTTATTCCACGACTCACTTCCTATCTATTGCTGTTCCCTAGCTACAAATGAATCAATTCAAATGTAAATTCTAGGCAACAAGACGGACAAACTCACTCGTTAAACTTTTAAGAATGGTCACTCGACTCACGGTTTCAATAAATTAACTATTTTCACTTGATAGCAAGCTCTGGAAAAATAAAATTTATAATTACAATCAGCGTTGCCCGGTATCCAGATTTAGCTGGATTATCAAGATTTTTGAACATGTATCCAGGTAGACAGCTTTGATGTCCAATTATCCAGATTTTTCATGGATGATCCAGATTTTATTTTCACTATTCCGCAAAAAGGTCATCACTTCAATTTCGGCGCGAAATTTTGCAATTTTGTCACCTCAAATTTTGCGTACCCCAAGACTTTTATCCGAAAAATTAACCTTTCACCCCACGAAATGACTGCCAGATTTTTTCCAGATTTTTATTTTGCCTTTTCCAGATTTAAAAAAAAATGACCTGGCAACGCTGATTACAATCCAAAATTTTCTACCCCGACTCAAATATAACTTTTTCTAATCACGATTTATAATTCCCGTTTGTTTGCTACGAATGAACTTCGATTCGGTACTTTTTTTTTGTTTAGGGGGGGATTTGTTAGTAGCTTAAGTATTTATGATAAATATTAGTAAATAATGAGTATGTGTGTCCAATCACAAATGGTGACTTCTCAACACTGTTAGAAACTTGTAATTTTAATTGTTAGGATTTGTTTGCTTTCGCAATCAGGACTTATCATTCGTAGAGATTTAAACCTACTTGTCAGAAAAGGGGAAGTAAACTTACAACTAACTTAATTGCTAACTTATTGGCTATAAAGAGAGCTTATCGTAGCAATTGAGGATTGCAACGATTTTTGTCGAAAATTGTTAATAATTTTATTTGACATAGTTTCTAATGGTTCAACACCAGTAAGTCTATGTAATTCGAGTGTACCAAACCAAGGAGGACGCTTCAAAATCATTTTTAGAATTTTATTCTGAATCCTTCGGAGCGTTTTCTTCCTTGTTGAACAGCAACTTGACCAGATCGGTACAGCATAAAGCATTGCTGGTCTAAAAATTTGTTTGTAAATCAAAAGTTTGTTCTTTAAACAAAGTTTAGAATTCTTGTTAATGAGAGGATATAAACATCTCGTATATTTGATGCACTTGGCTTGTATACTCTCAATGTGCTCTTTGAAAATAAGTTTTTTATCATAAATTAGTCCCAAGTACTTAACCTCGTCGAACCAACTTAAAATAACCCCATTCATCTTGACAACGTGATTATTGTTTGGCTTGAGGAAAGAAGCTCTAGTTCATTTGACACGGCACGATACAATTTATGTTTAACTGAGCCAAGTATATTTTTTTTTTATTCTAAATTAGCAGGGAAAAGAGGGAGGCACATTTTTTATATCTCGCTGCCGACTACGAGCTAGTGGGGATTTAAGGTGAGAGGAGGGGAGTTACAATTTTGATTTTAACTATATTGAGTTACAGGATTTATTTATTTGTACATGGCTAAGCAGTGATGTTCCAGTTGAGCAGTTTTGGTCTGAGGTGTCTGCGTGAACATGAAGATGCCGAGTCTTCGATTTAGTGTCTCCAGCATGGTTTATCATTTTCATTCAGTTTATAACGGGAATTGTAATCTAACAAATAGATAAGAAAAATCAAATTTTAATTCCAGCATTTTTTATAAACCCGTATAGCTGTGTCATGTACTGGAGATCACCGCTTCCCAGAATGTCTCTAACGGGTACGTTCGGTTGTTTTCCTCGGGCCCGAAGGGAATCTATAAGCTCGGACCTAACACCACAGTATTCGGTACACGACCAAACAACATGCTCGATGTCATGGTAGCCATCGCCACAAACGCAGTGATTACTGTCTACAAGCCCTATACGAAAGAGATGCGTGTTTAACGTGTAGTGATTGGACATAAGTCTGGACATCACGCGAATGAAGTCCCGACCTACATCCAACCCCTTGAACCATGCTTTCGTCGATACCTTAGGAAAAATGGAATGTAGCCACCGTCCCAGTTCATCTGAGTTCCATGATAATTGCCAACTGTTGAGTGTTCTCTGACGCAAAATGCTATAAAATTCATCATAAGCAATTGGTCTTTCATAAATGTCGCCATCAATAGCACCCACCTTAGCTAAAGAGTCAGCCTTTTCATTACCCGGAATCGAGCAATGAGAAGGGACCCACGCTAAGGTAACCCGGTAATTTTTATCTGTTAAAGCACTTAAAAACCGCCGTATTTTCCCCAGGAAATGCGGGGTGTGCTTCACAGGCTTCATCGATCGCAGAGCCTCAATGGCACTGAGACTATCTGTGAAGATGAAGTAGTGGTCTATGGGCAGGGTTTCGATGATCCCAAGAGAGTACTGAATAGCAGCAAGTTCTGAGACGTACACGGAAGCAGGAGCATCGAGTTTGTAGGAGGCGGTAAAATTTTCATGATAAACACCGAAGCCGGTGGACTCATCTAGATTAGATCCGTCAGTGTAAAACCTTTAATTATAACTAACATGTTTAAACTTATTGGAAAAAATCTTAGGGATCTCTTGTGGTCCGGGATACCAATAATGTCTGTTTTCATGGTGGTGTCGAAGAATATAGCATTGTCAGAAGTACCTAAAAGTGCGACATTAGAGGAAACGTATGAAGAAGGGTTAATATCTTGAGCCATATAGTCAAAATATAAAGTCATAAATCTGGATTGAGCTTGAAGGTCGACCAACCTCTCGAAATTTTCAATTACTAATGGGTTCATAACTGAGCATCGGATTAGCAACCGGTAAGAGAGATTCCAAAAGCGATGTTTCAACGGGAGAATACCAGCTAGCACTTCAAGACTCATCGTATGGGTCGACTGCATGCAGCCTAAGGCAATACGCAAACAACGATATTGTATTCGCTCCAGTTTGATCAAATGTGTGTTTGCTGCGGAGCGAAAGCAGAAACACCCGTACTCAATTACAGACAATATCGTTGTTTGGTAAAGCCTTAGAAGGTCTCCTGGGTGGGCACCCCACCAGGTTCCGGTAATCGTACGAAGAAAATTAATCCTCTGTTGGCATTTTCGTGTCAGATACCTAATATGACAAGCCCAGGTGCATTTAGAGTCGAACCAGACCCCGAGATATTTAGCGACTAAAACCTGAGTGATTGTTTTACCCTTTAGTAGGAGCTGCAGCTGAGCTGGGTTATGCTTCCTAGAAAAAACGACCAGCTCAGTTTTCTCCGGAGTGAATTCGATACCCAGCTTAAGAGCCCATTCAGACAAATTGTCTAAGGTATCTTGCAATGGTCCTTGCAGATCGCTAGCCTCGCTACCAGTAATAGATACAACGCTATCGTCTGCAAGTTGCCGTAGCGTGCATGAATTTGCAAGACATTCATCGATGTCATTGACGTAAAAATTATATAAGAGAGGACTTAAACATGAGCCCTGGGGAAGGCCCATGTAACTTATTCGGGAAGTTGTCGAATCGCCATGTGAGAAATACATATGCTTTTCTGACAACAAATTGAGCAAAAAGTTATTCAAATTTGGGGAAAGTCCCTGCGATTGAAGTTTCGCGCTTAAAACTTCTACAGAGACAGAGTCAAAAGCCCCCTTAATATCCAAGAACGCAGAAGCCATTTGCTCTTTTCGAGCAAATGCGAGTTGAATTTCAGTAGAAAGCAACGCTAGGCAATCGTTCGTCCCTTTGCCCCGGCGAATACCAAATTGAGTATCTGAAAGTAAACCGTTTGTTTCGACCCATTTGTCTAACCGTAAGAGGATCATTTTCTCCAATAATTTCCGGAGGCAAGAGAGCATCGCAATCGGCCTATATGAATTGTGATCAGAGGCAGGTTTCCCGGGTTTTCGAATAGCAATGACTTTTACCTCCCTCCAGTCGTGCGGAACAATATTTAGCTCAAGAAACTTGTTGAACAAATTCAACAAGCGTCTTTTTACAGAGTCGGGTAGATTCTTCAACAGGTTGAATTTTATTCTGTCTAACCCTGGAGCCTTATTGTTGCACGACAGGAGAGCCATTGAAAATTCCAACATCGAAAATGGAGGCTCTTCCGTAGTTACTAATAACGCGTCGCGAAAGGTTTTCTGTTCCGGTACAGAGTCCGGACAGACCTTTTTGGCAAAATCGAGTATCCAGCGATCTGAATACTGCTCACTCTCGTTCGAAACGTCACGGTTCCGCATGCGCCTGGCGGTATCCCAAAGGGTGCTCATCGCTGTTTCCCTCGACAACGCGTTTACAAACCGCCGCCAGTATCCGCGTTTTTTCGCTTTCATCAAGCTCTTCATCTGCCTGTCGAGTACCTCGTACCTTCGAAGCAGCTTAACAGAGCCGTACTTTCGGTAGTCCTTATACGCCGAGGACCTTCGCGCGTACAGTTCAGAGCACTCTTTGTCCCACCATTTGGTAGGAGGGCGCCGTCTAATCGTTACCCCGGGTATCGGTTTCGTCTGAGCTTGAGTCGCGGCGTCGATGATCAAGCCAGAAAGGAGCGCGTATTCTTCCTCCGGAGGAAGTTCCTCGTAAGTCTCGATGGATTCCGCAATAATCGTCTCATAAGACTTCCAATCAATATTACGTGTCAGGTCGTATGAGATATTGATTGGATCCGGGGGAGTTGAACCATTAGCAATTGAAATAACGATTGGAAAATGATCACTACCGTGGGGATCATTGATTACTTTCCACTGGCAATCTAACGCTAGTGATGTCGAGCAGAGGGATAGGTCAAGCACGCTTTCACGTGCTCTTAAGCATTTCTGCAAAAGAGCGCTTTGATCGTTCCTTGAGGGAACGCGGGACACGCCGAAAGGTCATGCCGAGTTCCTTCACAGTAAAGACACTTTTCAGTATCCTCACTGCAAGCGGTCTCAGCATGATTGCCTCCGCACTTGCTGCAGCGTGCCTTGTTGCAGCAGTAGGTGGCTGTATGATCTAACTGCTTGCAGTTTTGGCAATGCATAACCCGCGGTACGAACAGGCGTACAGGCAGACGAACCCTGTCCAAAGAGATGTAGTTCGGCAGTGCAGATCCGGCGAATGTTACACGGAAGGAATCCGAAGGGAGGAATTTCTTCTTCCCTTCTTCGATGGATACTGAATGCAATTGCTTGACATCCAGTATCTTTACATTTTGAATCAGGGGGTTCTTGAAACAGCCAACCCCGTAACGCAAAATGTCATCGACCGCGAGGTTTCCTTCGGTAACCACACCGTCGATCTCCACGTCCTTGGCAGGGATGTACACGCGATACTCTCTCGTGAAGAGCTCGTAGCTAGCAATTGCATTTGCTTGCTTCAAGCTACTCACGACAACTCGCAGTTTGTTCGGTCTAACTTTAATAATTTCGGTTACGTCCGAAAACTGTGTTGTCAGGTCCTTGCCGATTTGTATTATATTAAGAGGCTTCTTAATGGGCCTGAAAAAAACTATGAACGGACCTTTCGAAGCATCTGGTTAAGCTTTCACCCGTATTTCAGGTACCCTTGGTACAGGGCAAGGTAGCGGGGATGGTACAGGCGAAGGCAGGGGGGAACTGCAGGGGGAGATTTCAATCTCTCCTCCATTTGTTTCCACATCCAGGAATAGTTCCATCTGGTTGTTGTCCATTTTTGCGGGAGCGTTACGCTCTACCGCACACAAGCGATAATTATCCGAATATACGGGGGATCAAATAATTGGTATTAAATAAAAAAAAAAACAATTTTTCAAGTTGAGATGGATCAAATGAAAAAAAAAAGACAATCGTATTGGGGACGAAAAATGATAATAATAATTATAATAATAATATTAATAACAATTATAATAATAATGATAATAAAAATAAAAATTATAATTATAAAGCGAATACTTCACCGAACGTCTAGGTCTTTTGCCTACACGGTCTTTTGCCTGATGGCTGCTAGTTGGATCAATCAGGGAGAGTGTCTCAGCAAAACAAACAATGCCGACATCGAATGATCCCGTTTTGTGTTGTATCACGGTGGTCTTATTTGCGCGCGGCCTTGTAGATGAGACTTGCAGTTGAATCCACTCACTCGGCCGTATGGAGATCCGTGCTGCTAGCGGGGTACCAGCGGTGCGAGGGAATGTTTTTGCTGCTATGATTCCAGCTGCGTGACCGGACCGGCCACTGGCGGGGTAGCCTACCAGTGCGCAAAAGATGCTTCTGCTGATAAACTGCAGGCTACTGTTGTCGCACAGGGCACTGCACAAGAACGAACCGATAAAACAATACCCGTCGAACGACAACTCGTGTGCCGTATTGTTATATTTCGAATCAACCGGAGTAAAACAATTTGCGTCTGTTCGAAACGAAAGCAAGACAACGAATGATTTCCACTTTTGCAAGTAGGAAGAAAAAATATCTAAACTTTTCTGCAATCGACTGCATATGACACGAAGACTTTTTCCTTTTACGGAAATGCTTGTGTCATCGCAGAACAATGGCTTTGTGCATACTGGAGGCAAATCAGGAAGATCTGAAGTGAATATGTTGTACAGGACTGGACCCAAGACTGAACCTTGAGGCACACCTGCTCTGACAGGAAATCTATCAGATTTTGAATTCTGATAGACAACCTGCAGAGTTCGATCAGTAAGATAATTTTTTAAAATTTTGATTAGGAAAATTGGAAAATTAAAAGTTTGCAATTTCGCAATCAAACCTTTATGCCAAACACTGTCGAATGCTTTTTCTATGTCTAAAAGAGCAGCTCCAGTGGAATAACCTTCAGATTTGTTAGCTCGTATCATATTAGTAACTCTGAGCAATTGATGAGTTGTGGAATGCCCATGGCGAAATCCAAACTGTTCATTTGCAAAAATTGAATTTTCGTTAATGTGTGACATCATTCTGTTAAGAATAATTCTCTCAAACAGTTTACTTATTGAAGAAAGCAAACTGATTGGTCGATAACTGGAAACTTCAGCTGGGTTCTTATCCGGTTTTAAAATTGGAGTAATTTTTGCATTTTTCCATAATTTGAGAAAATATGCAATTTTGAAGCAGCAATTGAAAATATTCACTAAAAATTCCATTGTGCTTTCAGGGAGATGTTTGATTAATATATTAAAGATTCCATCGTCACCAGGTGCTTTTATATTTTTGAAATTTTTAATAATTGATTTAATCTCATTCAAGTTAGTTTCAATTATTTCTGCAGGTAAAAAATTCTGGGAAGAAACTAAATCAAATTGACGTGTGACTTCATTTTCAATTGGATCGATTCGGTACTTGATTTAATCTTTCTAACTCGGCGGTCTCTATGGGAAAGAACAATTCTTTATCCTTCAAGACGGTCCAAGCCTAGAATTCTTCTTTTCTTTCTTCATTACTCTTATTCTTAGTTCTAAAATTCCTAACTCTAGGTTCCGATTTCTTGACAATAATCTTCCTATCATCAATTTTCTTTATTCACCCTTTCCCCTATATGACCTCATCGATAATAGTTTCGCCCAACTCCCTACTCATACTTTTAGTATGCTAATTCGAGCACTGTATCGTGGGCAGTGTTGCAAAGCTCACTCGCTCCAGCTGCTTGGCGGGCCCTCCTGAGTGCGTATTATCAGCTATACACACAGTGGAGTTAACTCCAAGCAACCCATGCACACGCTGGATTTCTATTTCATTTGCTCCGCGCGCACGTGGAGCATCATAGCAGCCACTCCGACCGCCTCGCACTCCGACGTGAGCTGCAGGCATATGCACCGCTCCGGAGCGCTCCGCGGAGCGTCACATAGCTTGTGTTTGCTGCGATTAGTTTTCCTTTTCGCGAATGAAATTGCAATCGAAACTGGTGAGATAGGACTTAATAGTAACACATACTTAGACATACGTAACACTGGCGATTTTTTTTGGTACTCTTTGCCCCACATCACCCGGTACCAACACCAGTATGAACTGCTCGACGAAAATGAATGGAATGAAATCTGTGTAAATTTAATCTGCCAAAAAGTGACAAATATTTGACGCTTGGTCAAAGAGTGTACTACAGCCTTAACGAACACGATTCGCTAGTTGGGTGGCAGCCGTGTTCCAATCAACGAATTCCGGCTGTACATCCATTTCACACCAAGCACATTTGGTATAAATATTATATGACCTAATATTGTGCATTTCCACGTAAAACAGGTAAATGACAAATTACGAGTATTTTAATGTATCAGTTATGCCAAAATCGAATTGGTTTTTTGAAATTTAATATATAAGTTAAGACGGACGAAGAGTGATGATCATATTGTAGTTTATCTTATTAGTAATCTATTCGGACCGTTCAAAATGAAACTCAACACCATTAAAATCACAAGCAGCACATTTACATTGCAGGTTGTTTTTTTTTGCATTTTTTTGAAAAAGCATAATAGCAATTCAAGTGACATATCGCAAAGAAAATACATATATGTATACTGAATATTTTTAAAGACTGTATTTTTTATATGCTGATGAAATAAACCTAAATAATTTCTACCACTGTGCAAAAACATGGAGAACGTTTTCTGATTTTTTTTTGTAATATAAACGATCACAGCTCTGTTTGAATGCAGGGTATGGAACTACTCCGGCCGCGGTTTCTCCCTCAGGTTTTTTGTGGCTTCCTAATGCAAATTCTGCTGAAGAGCGACCGCTGCCGAGGTAATGCAATTTTCTATTTGGTAATGAATCACACTACATCGATAGCGGTTGCTTTTTGGCAGGTTTTGCATTAGGAAGCTGTAGACGGAGAAACCGCTGCCGGAATTCCGGGACACTTACCCTTCGACAAATAAAAAACGTTTTGAGGAAGTCTTTCAAATTTACAACAAAACTTGTTTTGCATTCCATTCATTTCATCAAACTGTTTCTAACATGCATATCAGACATTTTTTGATTTGTTATTAAACTGTAGTTCGAAAAAACTGGGGACTTTCGTTTCCAGACTCCGAACCGGACCGAACGGAGCCAACCGGACCAAACCAAAACGGATTGTAATGTATTACTTATTTTTTTTATTCACTTACATTTTGAAACATCCAACTCTGGATCATAGAAGCAGAAGTTTTAAAGATTTTGTTCTTCAAAACATTTTTTACAACAACTGAACGTTTATTTGTCAAAATGTTTGTAGTCTAACAACCTTTTAATAATCTCCAGTTATCTAAGCAAAAGGCTGACATTTCATTGGATAAGAGATAGAGACCTCATACGCAGCATTTGGCGCAAACTATCGTATGATAACATAGGTACATTGTATTAAACATGTGGTTCAAATTACTTTTGCGCCCAAATTCAATCATAGCAATCGACTCACTCCTGCTGTTCGCTCATATAGGTGCACTCCGGCGTGATAAATATCACGTCGGAGCGTTGAATATAAAAGAGTAACCGGAGTGTTGCTTTTGCTAGTCGCGCTCCGACTGGAGCCGTGAGCTTTCAGGAGCTTCACCAAAGTGTGCGAATATGTTTTGGAAAACATAGCATGCTGCTCGTACTCCGGCAGGAGTGTGAAGAAGGTTTTATTTTCGCACTCCAATCGCAACACTGATCGTGGGTTGCCTGACCACAGGCGACTTACTTTTCACTACTATTTATTTTAGACGGATGTTCGTCATGAAACGCTCTCAAACTCGTTTCATCACTCGCTACTACCCCAAAAAAAATGCAATAATTTTTTTTCTAGATTAACCAAATCCAAACTCAACTGCTCTACTTCTTTGTATTTTAACAAGCTACTTGTGCGGTTACAATGGTTATTTAACTGTTTATACTCTGTTGTCGATCAATGGTTATGGAAATTAATGTTGACTACATTCTATTATTTCAAAGTTCCCCGAGAACATGTACTGACGAGTTTATTTCTTTTTGTAAACTCCAGTTGATAAACTGGAAAATCGTGCTCCCTAAACGGAAACCTCCAACATGTCTGTTGAAAAACTCTACAGCCAAATGATGTCGTCATAGCATATTCTAATTATTGAAAAATGCTAGCTTATCGCATATTCTAATAGGAAAAGTGCTACTCTGAACCTCTCCCAATATATTATCACTCCATATCGCTACATGGAATATATTAGAAACTCTACACACTTTTTTGTATCCGACCATACTCTCGCGCGCTACTCTCTCGGGTTACTACAGATGGATTTGAACATTCGGCTATTGATCTCTAAACTGAGTGTGAGCAGTGATGCCACATATACAGATTAATCTGGATTTATACAGATTTTTTTGCATAATTTTCATACAGATGCCTGTATATACAGATTACAGATTTCCTGGAAATAATACAGAATTATACAGATTTTTTTTTTTTTGGTTTCCATGAGGTCGCGAATTAAACTACTTGATATAGTTAAAAAACGAAAATGAACTTGAAAGCTGTTGAGTGTGTTGGAGGTTTTATTATATTAATATGTTAACCGTAAGCGTGTGCATAAATGAGACACCGGATATATGTTAAACATACTGTATTGCACTTTTTCTATAGAGGTATATGTCTAGTACATATGCAGATTTTCATAGATTTTTTGAAATTTCACTAAGGTGACAAGAATTTCTGAGCTTCGAAATACAGACGAAAATGTGGCATCACTGAGTGTGAGTGATCAGATGGCTATGACCTATTGCCCAAGTCGGTCCGTGCTGGTGATTAAATGATGAAAGCATGTGAATGCCGGTTTATGGAAGAACTCTTAGTGAA
Organism: Wyeomyia smithii; assembly: GCF_029784165.1. Classification (NCBI taxonomy): domain Eukaryota; kingdom Metazoa; phylum Arthropoda; class Insecta; order Diptera; family Culicidae; genus Wyeomyia; species Wyeomyia smithii. The sequence goes on from NC_073694.1 coordinate 119,532,039, forward strand.
GTGTAAAATGCAAATTATTGTGCCAAAACGTGAGTACCAATTACACCATTCCTGATTATTATGTTGTTGTTTTCTTAAAATTCTCAATTTTCCATAGAAATTCCGATCTCAGTTGATTGACCTTGAACTCTATTCTTCTATTGTTTCCTTTATTCCTTATACACACTATGTACATGATGGCTTCGTATCATTCTCCACTTCTATACGTAACCATAGTTCTTGCATTAGATTTCCCACTCCAATGATTTATTTTCATTTGAGATATTGTTGAATTTCCCACATAGATTTTCCACTCCAATAATTTATTTTCATTTGAGATATCGTTGAATCGTTCTATTTACATTTTTCTGTACACAATTATTTACATTTGTTCTCTCTGTTTAAGCGCAGTATGCAGTTCAAAAAGGAATTCATTTTCCTATCTCAATCCCATATAAAATTCAGGCACTGCATCAGGCAATGAAATTTCTTTTGGTAGCTAGTACGCAGCTGAAAAGAAACCATAAACCGAAATGGGAAACAAAGTTCACTTGCTGTGAACACTGCTGTGAAGCAAAATGTCACTTTTTCTTGCACGGAATAGTTAGCACTGACATTATTCAGGTACTGAAAGTGTCAAGCAGTTGGTTGGTCGTCTTACACCCAGCGATGCCAGATTGGAAGACATTAGCCTACATTCAAAATATTTTTCACGTTATAGTTACCGGAAAAGTTACGTGAATATTTTCCACTATCGTTTTCTAGTAGATTCTACGTGATTGTCATTTGAGTTCATGAAATCAAAAGAAATAATTATCGGTTTCCGACGAGGTAAACGACGAATTTGCATACCTGATTTATTACGCAACATATTTTGATAATTTCTAAAACCCGTTTCCTAGCTCAAAAAAATTAGAGAAATAAATGAAAATTGTACATTTCGTAAAACGTTTTTGCTATCAGATATCACTCAGGTATGCAAATTCGTGAATGAATAAAACAACAAAAAAACTGATAAATATTACGACTTTCCCGGGGATTGATGATTTTACTTTCACAGTTATGATTGTTCCTAATCTAAACTTTCGTGTATTTTTGGTTAGAGTTTTCACTGCTAACGTATCAGTTCTTCGTTCAACAGCTTTAAAAATTTCATTCCCTTTTTTCGAGGGCTTTTCAGATTCTGCTACCTTTACTATTGCATATTCAAAGGGTTTCGTATCTGTGACACTTGCATTTGCTGTATCATCATGTTTTCTTCCGGATTTCCGTGTTTTCAATCGATAAAGCCTACTCTGATTTGGCATTTATCTTATTTGTTCTCGTACATAGCTGTAAAAATATTTCTTTGAATTTTTCTCTCTTCTTTATTTTAATTTTATAGTTTCATATTCATATGAATTCTTCCATCTTTGTGTATTTTTGTGTTAAATTTCTGTTTACTTGAATTTAACTTTGTTTGTTCACATAGCTTTATAACTTTTGAAATTATTTTCATTGCATTTAAAACTTTATTAAAGTTTTTAAGTTGAGACACATGATATAATCCTAAATTCTTTCCATTTAAGTCATTCAGAATATAACTGTGATCTCCAACTTTTTTTCCTTATTATTGCTTCCGAAAACTTCGGTGCCAGTTTTGCATTAAATTCTTTTGCCTTATCTGAAAGATAATGGTTTTTCCTCAAAATTTTTTCCCCCTCGGTATATTCGAATATTTTTCCTGATCGTAGATTGTAGTACTTAGAATATTTTTCATAGGCTGATTTTAAATTTTTTCGAACTCCTTCATATTTCTTTTTCATTTTTTCGCTATGTTCTAATTCAGATTGACTCTTTCCCTCTTCCAATTCTCCTAAATTTTAATATTCTTCTCCAGAACTAATTTGGTTCCTTCCAAAATTTATGAAGTAAGGAGAAAATCCGCTAGAAGCATGGGTTGCGTTATTAATTGCATTAGCGATTTGATAAATATTTGCATCCCATTGGTCTTGTTCCTTTTTAATCAATGTCATAATTGCTGATGTAATTACGCGGTTTGTTCTTTCGGCATTATTCACATGTGGAAGGTGAACCGGAGTGAGCCATTGGGTTACTCCATATTTTTCTAGCAACGATTTGAATTCTTTTGAGGCAAATTGGGCACCATTGTCAGAAAGTACGACTTCTAGCACGCCAAATAATAAAAAGACCAATTTTCCATAAAGAATGCCAACTGTTTAGCTTTAGCCTCTTTAAGTGGCTGAATTATTACGAATTTTGTGAAAATATCGGTAATAACCAGCAAGCACGTGTTCCCAGTCTTCTTGGCCCTTGGGTAAGGTCCAACATAATCGATGGCAATTATTTGCCAGGTTTGTTTGCCAGTTTTGTCTTCCCATGGGTAGTATGTGATTTACGTTATCAGATTTCGACATTTTACATCTGATACAGCCTTTACAGTACTTTTTAATTTCACTGTACATCAAAGGCCAGTAGAATTTTTCTTTGATTTTCGCTAGGGTTTTTTCGAAACCTAAGTGTGCTTCATCGTGTGTAATTTTCATTAAATTGATTCGCTCTTCTTTGGTAGGAATTTGTTTCCATTCAAACCTAGTATCGGTTATCTTAGAGTCGTTTGCTATAAATTTATAAGCTTTGTCATTAACTATTTTGAATTCTTTGTACTGTTCCGGATTTTCACTTATTTTTTACCCATCGCTTTGTAATCCAAATCCTTCCACTTCACTTGTATCGTGTTGAGAGACCTTGAAAGACAATCTGCGGTTATGTTGTCCCGTCCTTTCCTACATTCGATACTGAAATCAAATTGTTGGAGTTTCAAAGCCCACCTACACAGTTTCGCCGAGCCCTTATCTACATCTTTCGACAGCCATACTAGGCTCCTTGCATCTGTAATCACCCGAAAAAGAGTACCTTCTATATAAATACGGAATGCTTCGATCGCCCATAAAACCGCCAAGCATTCCTTCTCCACTGCTGCATATTTTCTACGCTTTGAGTTCAGCTTTTTACTAAAATAAGCGATTATTCGTTTTTGTCCCTGTTGCACTTGAGTGAGCACTTCACCCACTGCCAGATCAGATGCACCAGACTCTATGCTGAGCTCAATTCCAAAATCTGGGTTCGCTAATATTGGCGGGCTGATTAGAGCCTCCTTCAATAGCTCTAAGCTATTTTGGGTTGCCGCAGTCCATGAGAATTTAGTTTTGTCTTTTTTGAGCAGATCAGAAATAGGTACGGTAATATCGCTAAAATTTTTATGAATTTTTGGTAAAAAATTGCCAGTCCAAGGAAACGCCTGATATTTTTTACCGTTTTTGGAACCTGATAATCGAGAGTTGGCTTAATTTTCTCCATATCGATAGAGATGCCATTTTCTGACATGATATAGCCAAGATAACGAACACTTTTTCTGCAAAACTTCGACTTACTTAAGCTTATTGTCAAATTTGCACGTTTCAATCGGTTTGCACTTCTCTTATAAGATCGAAATGTTGACTGAGCGTTTTAGTGGCAATAATAATGACATCTAAATACACCCACACCTGTGGTTGTAAATCGGTTCCTATAACCAGATCCATGAGTCTCGACATCGTAAACGGTGCTCCTTTGAGACCAAATGGCATTACTTTGAACCTATAGAGTCCCTGTTTGGTTCTAAATGCCGTAAAGTTTCGCGAGGATTCTGCTAGCGGAATTTGCCAATATGCTTCTTTTAAGTCGATTACACTAAAAAAATTAGCCTGTTCAATTCTGTGTAGGGTTTCATGTTAATGTGGCATAGGATACGCGTCGTTTCTCGTTGCTTCGTTTACGCGACGCGAGTCAAGACATACTCGAAATTTTCCTTTCTTGGCCGGAAGTAAGGGGCTCGTGTATTCTGATTTGCATGGCTCGATAGTATCCATTCTTTTCATTCGTTAGATTTCTTCATCGACGGATTTCTGAACGTAGGGAGAACAACGATACATGGGAGACTGTTTGATTTCCACGCCCGGAGTGATTTTGATTTCATGTTCGAGAATTTTCGTTCGACCGATTTTTTCTTCTTCCGATACTTCGAAGCACTTGATCGATTTGAGCAACCCTTGGCGATTTGAATCGCTAAGTGAATGTTCCGTTTATATTTCTTCGACGGCTAATGGGTAAAAATCTAACGTTGGTACCTCAAGAGACAAATCTTCCTCTCCACTATCGTCATCTTCTCTCGCGGTTCGAATCTGTGAAAGTTTGACGTTGATTTCTTCCTCGTCATTCGAGAAGAAATTTTCCGCGAATAAAAATCGTCGTCGACGGTGAATTCACGGAAGCGCGTCAAGAAGATTTCGAATGCTTTTTTTATACCACTGGATTATAGTGTTTTCAATTATAGTGTTTTTTTTTAGAGTGAGCAATATCCGCTGAAACCGTCCCACTGGTGACATGAGGTCTTTCAAAAAGGATATTTTTATGTCTAAATGATTGAAAGTAGCAAAAAAATGAGGGAACCACTTTGGTTAGTTCATATTGATGGACCCCTCGGGCACAAATCGGTTAAACGGTTTTTACAAAAACTGATTTTTGAGCAATTCTTGACCTTTTTATTGATTAATTTCTCTTGAATTTGTCAATGAATCCCCTGCAACCAACACATCGTTTTCAAGAGGATTGATAGAGCTTTCATTTGAAGTAGAAAAAAATTGGCCGCCATCTCGGATCTCGCCACCATCTTGGATTTCATCAGGGAAATGTGTTTTTGAGCAAGTTCACAACCACCGATTTTGAATTTGACATCACCATTGGAAAGCTGAGAAAAAATGCTTTAAGATACATTCAAAACATTAGGTAAGCATTGAGGTTATCTTGACATTCTGGTCACTTTTCAAAATCGACCTTCTAACAGTACAACGTATGACGTGCGGCCAATATCAAATCATGCTGAGCCTGTGGTAAGTGTCTGTGTATAGTGTATATTAAAGACCATCCATGTTCCACGTAGCCTGATTTTTAAAGATTTTGCTAAATAAATCAATAAAAAGGTCAAGAATTGCTCAAAAATCAATTTTTGTAAAAACCGTTTAACCGATTTGTGCACGAGGTGTCCATCAATATGAACTAACCAAAGTGGTTTTCTCATTTTTTCGCTACTTTCAATCATTTAGACATAAAAATATCCTTTTTGAAAGACCTCATGTCACCAGTAGGACGGTTTCAGCGAGAATTGCTCAGTAAAACCTCATAGGAAGAGTTCGTTGAATATAATTTTCAGTTTGTCTAGAAATTTAGATGTGGGGAGGGTTTTTACGGGAAAAAATTAATTTCGGCAAAGCTCAAGAGATATAAAATGGCGGTGTAACATTAGTGTATATTGCAAAAGTGAAAATGGGGTCCTAAAGTTTTTACGGGTTTTCTGATTTTTATATATCAGCTGGAAGAGTGCAATTTTCTTAGCAAAACGTGATTTTTAAAAAATGTTTATCATTTTCCTTTGATTTTTAAATGAAGGATAAAAATTTTGAGTTGACTGCTGCCGTTCAAAGTTGCTATAGTAATGAATCTGAAAGGAGAGATATAAACGAGACTGATAACGCCACTCCAGCAGCGGACACCGATGATTCTTTTAGCAACCAAAACAATGTTATGCGCTACGATAATTCCGATATTTCAAGAAGGCTTTTTAATTTTGACGGCGAGGGCGAGCATGCCCTTGTCACAGGCGAGTACCAGGTAGCTGATGTCCATTCGACAACATCTGCATCTTTACCTTTTCAGCGATGCAATGTCTCTGTAGCCGGTTCGGATGGTCAGCAGTTACTTCGTGTGTTTTATCAGAATACGAGAGGACTTCGTACCAAATTCGACGACGTTTACTTGGCTGTTATGGATAACAACTACGATGTCTATGTACTGACAGAGACTTGGCTAGATAGTCGCTTCAACTCGCAACAGTTATTCGGCGATGCGTACATTGTTTTCCGAACCGATCGCAATTCCAACAATAGTGTTCACTCACGTGGAGGAGGTGTTTTGATTGCAGTCTCGACATCATACGTCTGTCGCCAAATCACTGAGTGTATTCCAGTTCGTCTCGAAACGGTTTGGGCTCAAAAAATAACTGAAACAAATAGTGTGTTTATTGGAGCTGTGTGCATCCCCCCCGATAAACGATCCGACTGCAACGTAGTTCAAAATATGCTGGACATGTTTGAATCTGTATGTACCAAAATGAACACGCAAGACTCACTCTTAGTTTTGGGTGATTTTAACCAGCCTGGTCTATTATGGATAAGCATTTCGCATGGGCTTATATACGCTGATCCACTCAACTCTACGTTTACTCCTTCTAGCCGCATGTTGCTCGACGGGATCGCTTTCTTGAGACTCCGACAGATAAATGGTATTTGCAACCATCAGTCTCGCTGTTTGGACCTCGTAATCGTGAGTGAAGATTGCGCTTCACAATGCAAGGTTCATGAAGCTCTTGAAGCGATGGTTCCGCCTAATGTTTTTCACCCGGCTCTAAGCGTAGAATTAGCTGCTCGTCGACCAGTAGAATTCGAAGATATTCCTGACACAAATCTACTTGACTATAATAAAACGAACATTGACCTATCGCAAATTGACTGGAGCGTCCTCGAAACCTTCACTGATGTGAATGATGCAGTTGATTATTTCGATCAGAAGCCAGAAGCGATCAGACTGTCTTATGATTGCTGTACCCTTACGCCAAGCTTCTGAGAAACCACCTTGGTCTAACGCGAAGCTTCGACGACTGAAAAGCATTCGAGCTAAAGCTTTTTGAGCTTATACCCGACGACGTGAATCAAATTCTAGACGCCGTTTTGCTACTGCCAGTAACAAATATCGTCATTACAAAAAGTTTCTGTACACTCGCCACATTCTTCGCGCTCAGCAAAGCTTGCGCAAAAACCCTAAACATTTTTGGAAATTTGTAAACTCAAAGCGGAAAGAGAATGGTTTACCTTCGACTGTATTCCTCAATGGTGAGCCCGCCGTCACGTCTAAGTATAAGTGCAACATATTTGCAAGACACTTTGCTAGCGTGTTCAGTAGCAACACAGTCACTTCTCAACAAAACGAGCAAGCCCTGAGTAATGTGCCGCTAGCAGTGTTAGACATGGATATTTTCAATGTGAGCGAGCAGTCCGTGATATCAGCCATTAAGAGTATTAAATCATCATTTTCGCCTGGACCGGGAATAATCCCTGCAGCTCTAATGAAACAATGTTCCGAGATCTTAGCAGCACCGCTAACTTGGCTATTTAATGCTTCGCTACATCAACAATGCTTTCCCGTCGCTTGGAAGAAATCATGTATGTTTCCAGTTTTCAAAAAGGAGATAAATGTAACGTCTTGAACTGCAGAGGAAATACCTCCTTGCGCGCTGAATCTTAGGTGTTTGAAACTATCATCAACAACACATTTTTTGCTGCGTGTCGCAACTATATATGCAAAGAACAACATGGATTTTTTAGAGGGCGTACGGTGGAAACAAATCTCATTAAATTCGTTTCACATTGTATTAAGAATATTGGCTGTAAAGCTCAAGTGGATACAGTGTATACCGATTTAAAAGCTGCCTTTGATTCGGTCAATCATACCATTCTCTTGTCCAAATTAGAGAAACTTGGCTGCACTGCGCGCTTTTGTAAATGGATAGAATCGTATCTTGTTCGTAGGGAATTGTTTGTACGAATTGGAAACTGTCAATCTGCCTCTTTTTCAAATTGTTCAGGAGTTCCGCAAGGCAGTAATCTTGGGCCACTGTTATTTTCCATCTTTAATAATGATGCTGCACTGTTACTCAACTCAGGAGGAAAAATGTTTTTTGCTGACGATTTGAAAATTTTCCTAGTCTTCAGGTGCCTCGAGGACTGCAAAGAGTTGCAAAACCTATTAAACTTGTTCAGCGACTGGTGCTCTCGAAACTGCTTATTGTTGAGCATAGAAAAATGCTTTATTATCAGCTATCATCGCACACGAAATATGTTGTCCTATGATTACGAGATTTCTGGTACAAAACTTAAAAGAGTTGAACAAGTGAAAGACTTGGGTGTAGTACTGGATGAAAAATTGTCTTTCAAACCTCACATCTCAGCTACTATCGATAAAGCAAATCGTCAACTGGGGTTTATTTTTAAAATCGCCCGAGAATTTGTTGACCCGCTCTGCTTTAAAGCGCTATACTGTGCACTTGTTCGTTCGACGTTAGAATTCGCCAATATTGTATGGTGGCCACAAAAGATTAAACAATGGGCGACCATTGTTAGTCCAAATCTTACATAAAAAAAAACAAAATGGTGGCCTTATCAAGCAGGTTGGATAAATAGAGTAGAGAGTGTCCAACGCAAATTTGTTCGGTATGCATTGCGAAATCTTGCCTGGAATGACCCACTGAATTAACCTCCATACGAAGACCGCTGCCGCCTTTTGGGCATAAAAACCCTAGATCAACGCCACCGAGTATCACAAGCTGTATTTGTGAGTAAGCTGATAACTGCAGAATTCGATGCTCCGGACCTTCTAGCAGAAATCGGATTCTATGCGCCATCAAGAACGTTACGACCCAGAGCTATGCTGCAAGTGGATTTCCAGCCAACAGAGTACGCCGCAAACTCCCCCATCTCGTCTATGATTCGCCAATTCAATGATTTTAGTGAAATGTTTAACTTCGACGAATCTTCAGTAATGTTTCGCCGTAGATTAGTTTCCAATAATTTGCTGTGATGTTATATGTATTGTTATGTGCTAGTTTTATAAAATATGTTTTAGATTGAAATATGGTGAGGTTTTTACGCACATTTGAGGAAGATTCTCGTGACCACCTCAAGTGAGCTTTTCTTCACCCATCATTCATGGGGACCGATATTGGTCTGATGATAAAAAAACGAATAAATAAATAAATAATCCAGGTTTCAAAAACCCATATTGATTGGTATTTGGCCATTCATTGGATGCCTCTCAGAAAAAAAAATCTGCTCGAAATGCCTTAAATGACAGTTCTCTCATATACCGTACATGGGCGAAACGTCATCTAGGACCATTCGAGCAGTTTTTTTATTCTTCATTTAAAAATCGAAGGAAAACGATAAACGTTTTTTTGAAAATCACGTTTTGCTCAGGAAACGCGGCTTTTTCAAATGATATATATAAACCGGTATAGCTTTAGGACCCAATTCGGGACGAGTGGATTTTTTTTAAAAGAGACTATGAAGACAACCCAAATACAAACAAGGAAACAGTACAAAACGGGGGCGGAAACGTCCAAAAAGACGCAAACCAGGAAAAATCAGGCATCAACAGACACGGATAAACAATTGAGTTTTAGTCAGCAGGGAAACAAAGGAAATATTACTCAAGCGTCGGTCTCAGGAAATGACAAAGAGGAAACTGTGGTATATCTGGAGCCAGTAAAATACGATAAAGTTACAGTTAAACATCCTGTAGATGTAGGAAAAGTGCTAAACCGAAAGCAAATTAAAAACTACGTTGATATTTATGCTATTGGAAAATTCAGATACAAGATTACATTTACCTCGCCAAGTGAGGTGACAAAATTGCTAGAAACAAATATGAATGATGCAAATCTCAAGCCGTACGTTCCCATTTTCTTCAGGGAATCGGTTGGATTGGTCAAAGGTATTCCTCAAAGGTACAAACGAACAGGATCTAAAAGACAATCTCGTAGCGGACAAAGAAATCACAAAAGTAGAGAGAATGCGAAGACAAGGAACGGACAGAAAATTATTCGACACACAAAATATCAAGATAACATTTAAAGGAAAGGAATTACCTGACAAAATATCGCTTTACGGTTGCTGTTACAAAATAGAGCTATACCTGTTTCCGTTCAAGTAGTGCCAAAACTGTTGGGGTTTCGGACATAAAACTCATTACTGCAAAAGAGAAAAAAATGTAAGTTCTGCGGGGAAAAATACAACGGTAATCAATGCACGAAAGAGAAATGCATAAACTGCAAAGGGAGGCACACGGCAGATGACAAAGCATGCCCAGCAAGAAACAAGCAGAAAACGATTTCGGAGATCATGCAACGAGAAAAAGTTACATTTTCAGAAGCGAAACATAAGATGCACTCAAATTCTTTTGAGCTCCTTTCGAACTACAATGCGGAATTTCCAGAAATCGAACAAAATGGCAGAAGAAACAACGGAACGCAATACAGGACAATATGGCAGAAACATACAAACAATACGAACCCACAACCTCAACCTTGCTGGAGAAAGGATTATCCACAGTTCGACGAGGACGTACCACATTACTTTACTCAAAATTCACACAAGTCAAGCGAATTAGACAGAACTATGAAAGTCCTAGAGAATTTCTGGAAGAACATTAGCATAGTGAAAAAAATTATTAAACTACAAACAGCTGTAAATGTACGATTACTCAATGGGAATTTGAATGAAATTAGCTACGAAGAAATGTTGGTCAAGATAAGCAGGACACTAAATGACATAGTGGAAGAATTTACAGCCGACCTAGGGGTACTTGATAAATATCCTACACAAGAGTATGAAGAAGAGATACAGAACACGAATAATGAATAAAAACAATCTAAAGATACTACAAAATAATGTTCAGTCACTTAGACCATTAGAGACGAGAGAAGAACTCTATACATTCCTAAGAAAAGAAAACATCGCAATTGCAAGTATCCAAGAAATGTGGATCAAAATAAATGAAGAATACAAAATCAAAAGATATAAATTGGTAAAGCATTGCAGAAAGTTTGGGGGAGTCGGAATACTAGTTCGAGAGATTTTCCATAATTACAGTTTCCGCAGTGGAACCCGATAGAAGCAATAGCGATTTGGACTAGAAACCTTGCAAACAATATTGTCGTAATATCCATTTACGTCCCGCCAGATAGCAACCTCTGCTCCCAAGTGCTGGGAAAAACTACAGATATATTCCAATTCTTAGAATCAATGATGGATGAAGTGATTGTGACAGGAGATTTTAACACAAGACACCCACTCTGGGAAAATGGTGCAAAGCCTTGTGTAAAGGGTGAAACAATGTTCGCAGAGATAGAGAAATCCAAACTGCGGATTATTTGAAAAGATGGTGGAGCAGTGAAATACAAAAAGCATATGAAAAGAAAAACAGAAAGCTGAAACAATACAACAGTCCCTAGTGTCCTAAATCGAGATCCAGCGATCACGAGCGATATTCAAAAGAACAGTAAGAAAAACCAAAGGAAACACGACAAGGAATTGAAAGAACAAATCGACGAATCAACACCTGTTCAACAAATTTGGAACATAATCAAAGGCCTGAATTCGGCTCTCACCGGAATAAAACGTGGAGCGTAACACTCTCCCCCACAACAAATAGCGGAAGACTACGTCAAGAAGAACCTCACAGCGAAGTCCAATGAATTAGTGCTGAATATAGAGGAACAGTCTAGAAGACAATCACAGGTCAGTTGCTCAGTCTGAACGAGTTAATGGGCGTTTTAGCAACAAAAAAACTACACTCGGCGCCAGGAGCAGATTACATATCATACCGAATACTGAAAAATTTGAGACTGGATATTATTGAAGGAGTTTGCACAGCTACACGTGGTGTGGAAAACAAAAGTAATTCCGATGAGATGGAGGATCAGCAAACTAGTGCTTATTCCCGAGCCAAATAAAGACCGATTTGAACTTGACTCACGGAGAGGCATAGTACTAATGAACGTTTTTTGAAGCTGATGAACTCGATGATAAAAAATCGATTGTATGAATATGCAGAAAAACATGAACTATTTCCGCCTTTATCATTCGGGTTCAAGAGAGAGCATTCCGCGACAAGTTGTGTCAACTACCTAATCAACAGCATCAAAGAGTCCAAAAAACAAAAGAAGAAATGTCTGGCCATTTTCTTGGGCATAAGCAAGGCGTTCGACGCAGTAAATTGCCAGAAATTGCTGGAAATCTTGTATAAAAAAGGCATACCAGCAGAGACTATTGAATGGATATATCAATATTTAAGAGATAGGATAATCAATGTAACAGCATCTGATGAGGAAATAACTGTAAATACTAACACCGGTTTACCGCAACGCTGCCCACTCTCACCACTACTTTTTAATCTGTATACGGCCGAATTACACCAACTAAAGAAAGAAAAGGTAATATTAAACCAGTTCGCTGACGATTCCTCTATTTTAGTGACAGAAGAGGGGTACGAAATAATAGGAATTGCTAACAGGTTTCTTGACAAAATATCTAGCGGGCTGAGTGAACTGGGTCTATCGGTGAACCCGGCAAAGTGTGTTGCAATAAACTTCAGCAAAATACCGGACGACAAGATCAATATCTATCTGAGAGGCAACAAAATCGAATTGCAAAACACTCACAGGTACCTGGGCTACACAGTAGATAGAACGTTATCACACAGAAAGCACATAGAAGCAGTTGACACAAAAGCATCAAAGAGCCTGAATCTACTTAAAATGATGGCAGGAAGAAATAGCCCAGCTAGCCCGGAAACTCTTTTGAAAGTTAGTAACGCAATAGTGAGATCAAAACTGGAATACGGTGCAATCATTTATGGCAACGCCGCTAAGTCAAACCGAAGAAAACTGGAAACCATTAATGACAGCTGTATCAGAATATGCATGAGGTACCTAAGGAGCACTCCTGTTAACGTGGTGTTATCAGACAGTGGACAAATGCCGATGGAGTATCGAACGGAATGGCTTGCAATGAAGGAAATCATAAAAGCAAAAAGTGGGTCCAATCCAACAAGAAAGTTCATTTTTGAAGCCTTGAACGGAGAAGAAGGTAATGGAAGTTATATGACAGAGCTAGCGGTAGAAAATATAGATATCATGTACCAAATACACCACTTGAGGAAGGATTCCCTGGAAGCTAGAACAAATCGAGATCAAAGTAGAAACAACAATCAATGGCATAATTGACACTAAAGGCAACACGAATCCCATTGCTTGGAAGAAAAATTTAAGCATCACGAGAAAATTTATACCGACGCATCTAGAAGTAAAAGGGAAACAGTAAATGTACGAACAGAAGAGAAAATAATACATAAAACAAACAAAAATGTCAGCATTACAAATGCGGAGCTAATGGCAATAAGAGAGGCAATAAAGATATGCACAAAACAGAATTATGAAAAAACGGTCATCCTGACTGATTCGAGAAGTAGCTGTGAAATTATCAAGAAAGGTATGAAGGCGGAAAAAAACTATTCAGTATTGGATATATACAGGTTGCTGAAGGCAATGGCAGACCGACAATGCGTGGTGACAATACAATGGGTTCCGGGCCACGTCGGGATCAAAGGAAACGAAATAGCGGACATGTTTGCAAAAGCAGCGGTAGAGGGACCTCAAACAATACACGAAGCGGCTACGTTAGTGTCGAAATACCTGAAAATAAACAGTGATTAATATTAATTTATATTCGCGCACTAACGCCATACTTGTGAGGTTATCACAACAACACTGTTTTAGTAAACAATTCTCTTTTCAGTCGTTCCACCAATAGCAATAGAGCAGAATCAACTGTGACAGAACAACCATGTTGTCAGATAGATTCATTTGTTATGTTCTACTTAGTTGCGCGGAAGTGCAATCAGTTTAGCAGATAGATAGATAATTGTTAAGTAGTTTATATATCGCTATTTGACTAAGTCCAATTATACTGTCTATCAATAAGTAATAGAAATATATTTTTCGTTTTCCAAACAGTAATAAAAGTGGTTTAACTTAATTACGATATTAGTGGTTAACTAATATACCAGGAATCAACGAAGTTCAACAGGTTATAGGCCCAGCCCACCAAGATGTCTACGGAACCAGCTACTAACGGTGCAAGTGGAGGACCAGCGGCTAGTGGACTTCAGGCAGGAAGCGACCGGACTGGTAGGGTTACTACCGAGAGGTCGTACGTCCAGATGGGGTTCATCCGAGGAGATAGAAGCCACGTGTTCGACGGGGCGGAGAGCAACTTCGCCGCGTGGAAGTGGAGAGTAGAACACCATCTGGCCAAGATGGACCTTATCCACTGCCTAAAGCGCACACCGGAAGAAGAAGTGTTCGCGATGCCAAGTCCTGGTGCTACACCGGAGGAGGAAGCTGCTCGTGTCGAAAAATACCGCAAGAGAGTAGAGGAGGACATCGACGCGATATATGAGATAGTCATGGCGGTCAACAATGACGTTCTCAACAAATTCGTAGGGATTACCTACGCGTAACAAGCGATGGACATTTTGACGCGAACCTATCAAAAGGTTGGTACGGGAGCGCTGATCAAAATGAGAGAGAGGCTTTTTTATTTAAAGTTAAGAAGGTTTGTAAGCTTAGAAAAGCTTTTCGATGAATACGACCTGATCATTAGAGAAATGGATCGAATGAACGCCAATCTCACTATGAGTGAGAAGATACACGCCTTGCTGATCGCAGTACCAGATACTTACAAACACATCAAAGGAGCATTAGCGGTTCTTCCCAACGATGAATTGTGCAAGTGGCCAATTCATGAAATTAATAGAATGCTGTTTGATGCGGAACTAACGAATGGGAACATAGGTGGACAACCGGATAGCTCCAGTGTGACCCTGGTGAACCAATCAACCAGGAAAGATGTCCAATGTTTCGGATGCCAGGAATACGGACACTATAAAAGCCGCTGTTCTAAGAACAAGAAGGAGAAAAAGAAGACTAAAAGGACTGCTGGACACGCAATGATGGCGGGCGTACGGGCAGTACCCCCCAAGAGAGAAAAGACGGTTCGATTCATCGTAGACTCTGGGGCTACAGAGCATATGGTGCGAGACGAGGCATTGGTGGAAGATGTTCGGGTTTTGGAAAAACCGATAACCACAACTACCGCCAAATCAGGCCAGGAACTTCGGGCTACGAAGTTAGGAAAAATAAGAATAAAATCTGTAATAGGATTGAATAAAATTACTCCGGTTGCACTGTATAATGTCTTGTTCATTCCTGGTCTAGAATCCAATCTACTTTCGGTCAGAAAATGTAATGAGATGGGCAAAAAGGTTATTTTTGTAGATGACAATGTCTCATTCCTAAGCTTTGGTGAGGTTATTGCCAAAGGAAAGGTAGTTGATGGTTTGTATTGCTTGGATTTCACTCTTGATTTGAAAGTCGACCCAACTGCGTTGCTTGGTTTAAAGCACATAAGTATTGATAAGTTGCATAGGCGGCTGGGACATTTAAGTTTTTCAGGTATAGAGAAACTGGTAAGAAATAAAATGGTTGAGGGAATCACCCTTGCTCAAAAGCGAAAAATCTAGTAGTATGCGAAAGCTGCCTAGCAGGAAAACAAAGTAGTAAGCGCTTTGAGCAAATGAGCCTTCCTAGATCGAGCAGGCCGCTTGAAATAATCCACTCAGATGTGTGTGGATCAATGGAAGAAACGACGTATAATGGCTATCGGTATTTTGTGACATTTACCGATGGTTATACGCACTTCACGATTGCTTATTTAATAGCAAGGAAAAGTGAAGTTTTGGAGAATACAAAATCTTGGTTGAAAGAAATTTCAGTCGAAATATCTCCAAGCTAATAATAATAATGGTCTTTATTGATATATAGGATTTCCCCGTTATCAGACTTTAAAAAAAAGGTATTACACATTACTGTTTAAATATTGCCTAAGGTTAGTTTTCAACTGTTCCGTTGACATCTCCAGTTTTACATATGGCCAAAGATCATTGTAGGCAGCCATCATTCTATATAACGGCTCATTCCTGGCATAATTTTGAACCCTGTTCGACAAGAAGAACGGCCTTACCCTCCTTAGATCGGCTCTACCTTCGTACCTCGTCAATTGGCTGCATAAGTACGGTGCACTATATTTCCCTGAGTCCAGATCCTTTAGAAATAGGACGTCGATCTGCATTCTACGGTCTCCAAGGCTATTGATTCCCACTAGCATGCATAAAGACCGATAGTCAGGCATTTCGTCTCTCCATCCAAGATTGCGCAGCGCAAACCGTACAAACTTTTTCTGTACTCGTTCAATCCGGTTAACATGTACGTTGTAGAACGGCCGCCAAACCACGCTAGCATACTCAATCCTTGTGCGGACCAGTCCGTTGTATATTGCAACAATTGTATAGGGATCATTCAGTTCACGGCCAAAACGTTTTACCATACCAAATTGTGAGTTTGCTTTCGTCACTACCTTCTCGATGTGTCTTCTAAAGGTTAACTCGCTGTCCAATTCTACACCTAAGTCAAAATGGCAGGTCGTTCTTTTAAATACATCTGTACCTAAGCTGTAGTCGTAAGCGATTTTGTTGGTTTTACGACCAAATGACACTACGCAACATTTAGAGACGTTGACGTTAAGACCAAACATTTGACAAAAAAACAAGAAAGCGGCACAAATTGTTCTGAAGCGTCACACAATCCTTCGGGCATTGTATTGGCATGAAAATTTTTACATCATCCGCATATATTAGTATGAAAACGTCAGTAAGCAGACCCGGGAGTTCATTCATGACAATAATGAACAGCAGAGGACCCAAATGGCTTCCCTGAGGCACCCCCGAGCTAGGTGCAAACGGTGCAAGGTCTAACGTATTGCAGCCGGCCAGTCAAATACGAATGTATCCATTTTAAACATACTCCATTAAAACCATACTTTCTTAGCACAGCAATAATCGCATCTATGTTGACCAAGTCAAATGCTTTAGACATGTCTGTATATATTGTATCAACCTGGTAGCCTTCTGTCATCCAGTGTATTGTCCTAGATACAAATTCCACTAAATTTGTCACGGTGGAGCGTTTTCTCAAAAATCCGTGCTGGCAACTGAGGATTTGTGGTTCAATCCACTTATATGCATGTTCGTAAAAAATGCTTTCAAACATCTTTGGTATTGCTGAAAGGATAGCCAAGTCTCTATAATTTGCGACTGATATTTTCGAACCATTCTTATGGATGGGAACAATATGCGATATCTTCCAGATTTTCGGGAAAATTCCTTTCGTTAAAGATGCATTGAAGTGCGTGAGAAGCGGAAGCAAAAAACCATCCACACAGCTTCGCAACAATGAATTCGGTATACCGTCCGGTCCCGATCCCTTAGATACATCCAGCGACAATATTTTCTCACGAATTGTTTCCATAGATACGGCTAGAATGGGCATACTAGATTCGGAGGACGCGAATTGAGGCACATTACCAGAAGCATTATGATCATAGACACTTTTGAAATGCTCAGCAAACAAGGCAGCGGCATTCTGAATACTTTCACTTTTCTTAGAATTATATACAACATTCGTGGGAATACCACTATTTTTGCGCTTATCGTTCACGAACTTCCAAAAATGCTTAGGGTTTGACTGAATGTTTCGTTGCAGCTCATCCATGTACAGCCGATGCTGTGACCGGTGTCTATCTTTAAAGGCGTTTCTGGTTTGCCTATACGCATTTTAATCAACTTCTGACTTTGTTCGACGGAATCTATTATAAAGCTTCTTTTTCTGTGTAAGCAGTGTTATTGTTTCTTGATCAAACCATGCCGGATAATTGAACTTAGCTTTAACTTTTCGCATCTTACAATGACGCGCCAATATACCATAAACCACAAAATAGAAGACAACAACATTGAAGTCAGTTGCTGTTTCCACCAAGCAGGCATTAACATCAATTGCATCAAAAATGCATTTTTTCTTTAAAAACTCTAACATAGAAACAACGCTGGGCATACTATCTTCCATGCTAAATGCATCATCACAGACAAAAACGTTGTGCCAGTCTACATGTAGTAATTCTTCGGTTATGTTTGCACTCACAGCATCATCGATAAGATGAGTGTCCAAAACCATTTTCTTTTGTGTTTCGTCTGGTACAGGCAGCTCTCTCATATTAACGTCAATTGACATGGCATTGTGGTGCACTTCATTCCTAAACACTGGATCACTCACCTCGACCCGGCAGCACTCATCGTCAGTGGTAAACAACAAATCTAAAAATCTATTGTTTTGATTCGGGATGTCGTAAACTTGGAAAAAACCGCAAGCAGCCATAGAATCAACAAGGAGCTCTTCTTCTGGTTGACGGACATCAAACGGTAAGAGATGTAAGTTATTTTCAGTTTCACGGCACCAGATCGAATTTTTCAGATTGAAATCGCCCATTACAATAATTTTACTTTCAGCTTCAAGTGACGAATCGACTATGTTTCGCATGCTTTCAACGTACGATGCAAAACGGCAAAAGTTCGAGTCGGGAGGTGAATATACACAACATAGAATAAGCTCCGTTTTTCCCAATTGAATCTTAACGGTTATTTGCTCATTGCAGGAGGATTCAAAAGCTAACTTGCTACAAAGCCGTTCATTAACAGCAATGAGAACACCGCCACCACTGCTCTTATCGGAATTGGTTGAGATCTATCACAACGGTAAACTGCAAACGATGGTGGGAATACAAATTGGTTATGGATTGATTCATCTAAATTTGTTTCACAGAATGCATGAATGTCGAAATCGCGCTCCAGTGCAGCGTGAAAACTGCTTGAAGACGGCCACTACTCCGGATACTGTTTACATTCTGGTAGTATATATGCAAGTTAATTTCGCTTTTCTTTCTGTTATAACTCGTTTCTTTAACAGACGGCTCAGGCAAACGAGAGATAAACACATTGTGTCCTGTAGCGGGAAGCAACGGCATGGGTGAGATCGAACTAGTCTGTCGGAGGCTGCTCATTGTTTGGTTGTTCGTTGTTTGGCTGGACTGGCGGAGGGACACGAAACGGCTTCGGTTGGCCACCACGGGTAAATTCGAATTCCCGGAAATAAATACCCTTCTGCCAAGACGAGGCAGACATGGCTTTCTCCTTATAATCCGAGTTCACTCCCACTTTGAAAGCTACATAGGTTAGTTCATCCAGTCTACGGCCACGGGGAACTAGCTTTACTACTTCAACTATCGAAGCCGGCTCGATATCCAAATTGCTGCGTACGATAACGGGGGTGAATACACTGGAAATGAATTCAAAAAGGTTTGTAATTTTTTTTTTTTTTTAAGGGGGGATTTGTTAGTAGCTTAAGTATTTATGATAAATATTAGTAAATAATGAGTATGTGTGTCCAATCACAAATGGTGACTTCTCAACACTGTTAGAAATTTGTAATTTTAATTGTTAGGATTTGTTTGCTTTCGCAATTAGGACTTATCATTCGTAGGGATTTAAACCTACTTGACGGAAAAGGGGAAGTAAACTTACAACTAACTTAATTGCTAACTTATTGGCTATAAAGAGAGCTTATCGTAGCAATTGAGGATTGCAACGATTTTTGTCGAAAATTGTTAATAATTTTATTTGACATAGCTTCTAATGGTTCAACACCAGTAAGTCTATGTAATTCGAGTGTACCAAACCAAGGAGGACGCTTCAAAATCATTTTCAGAATTTTATTCTGAATCCTTTGGAGCGTTTTCTTCCTTGTTGAACAGCAACTTGACCAGATCGGTACAGCATAAAGCATTGCTGGTCTAAAAATTTGTTTGTAAATCAAAAGTTTGTTCTTTAAACAAAGTTTAGAATTCCTGTTAATGAGAGGATATAAACATCTCGTATATTTGATGCACTTGGCTTGTATACTCTCAATGTGCTCTTTGAAAATAAGTTTTTTATCATAAATTAGTCCCAAGTACTTAACCTTGTCGGACCAACTTAAAATAACCCCATTCATCTTGACAACGTGATTATTGTTTGGCTTGAGGAAAGAAGCCCTAGGCTTATGCGGAAAAATTATCATTTGAGTTTTAGAAGCATTAAGAGAGATTTTCCACTTTTGCAAGTAGGAAGAAAAAATATCTAAACTTTTCTGCAATCGACTGCATATGACACGAAGACTTTTTCCTTTTACGGAAATGCTTGTGTCATCGCAGAACAATGACTTTGTGCATCCTGGAGGCAAATCAGGAAGATCTGAAGTGAATATCAAATCTAGAAAATCTATAACGAGCGTCTTAGCAGAGTGATTGAGATCAATCAAAGAAATAGTTATCGGTTTCCGTTATACTCTACTAAATTTTTTGGAAATAAATATTGAAATTCAGTCCGCAAATATATATTTCGACTGTGACGTACAGTCTTCTTCAGTGCTTATGTGGACTGGTAAAGAGCAAAGCGTAAATCCTGTTTTTTTATTTGTAGTAGGTAAAAATGAAAATTTAGCACCCTTAATTAATCCACAAATCTATTTCCTTTCTTAAAAATTGTTTGAAATATCATGTCACTCCCACGAGTCATAGAGTAAAAGTTAAAAGTCCTATAGCCCCCTCCATTATGAAACATATGGAACGGGAGTGTTTGAAAAGTAGCATCAAGTTTCTTTATAGTAAACTTAGCTCCACAACTCTGGAATGTTATTCACTTCATTTAAAACTTGCCAAAGAATTTCCTTTTGAATTTCAAAATTTTCTAACTAAAGTTAAAGTAGCCGAAAAGTGTGAAGGGGAAAGAAAACGAAAATTGGGATTGAAAAAGTTAAATCAACTGCTTCTACGAAATAACAGTAGTAGAAAGACAGCCAAAGTACACCTCATTGACGACTTTGTGGTCAATAGGTCTTCGTACGAGTTTCCACAACCCCAGCAAAATCTTCTGAATATGGGCCTAAATTTCGCAATTCCTTCACGACCCAATATTGAACAATCGATCATCGATATAGAAGCTGGGATGGACAGTTGTAAACTTTCCACAGAACAAACTGGTGAAGTACGCCAAATTTTTTCAAAAATTACTAAGACACTGCCACGTCATGAAAATTCGTCTGATTTAAAGACAGTTGAGGAATTACGTAAAAAACCTGTTTTCTATTTAAAAGCAGATAAGGGGAACAAAACCGTCATCATGGACAAGTCTGACTATGATGAACAAATAACCCAAAAAATTGATAAAGGTCCATATTGGCAACTGCGACTCAATCCTCTTGCTGATATGGTAAAACGTGTAGAAAATACAATAAAAGAATGCAAACCCGTTTTGGGTAATGCGTTACAAAATCTTCGTGTTTCAAATCCAGTTCTTCCAAGAATAAAGGGTCTCCCCAAAATTCACAAACCTGGAAATGAAATGAGAGAAATTATCTCAGCGGTAGGGGCTCCCACAGAAAAATTGGCTAAATGGCTGGTAAAAGAATTTCAAGCCATGCCCCATAAATTTCCAAGTCGATCAGTAAAGAGCACCGGAGATTTCGTTGAAAATTTAAGATCCTCGGGTAACATCCAATCTGATGAGATAATGGTTTCATTTGACGTTACGGCCTTATTTCCTAGCGTTCCAGTGAATGAAACCTTAAACCTTTTAGAGGACTGGCTTCTTTCCCAATATTTTGATAATACTTGGAAAAAGAAAGTTGACAGTTTGTTGAAACTTTCACGCCTTTGCATGAAAGAAAACTACTTCACATTTCGTGGTAAATTTTACAAACAGACTAAAGGGGCACCAATGGGGAATCCTCTTTCTCCCTTTCTATGTGAGCTCTTCATGGCAAATATAGAAAGTACATTAGAGAAGAGGAACATCTTACCGATTCGATGGTGGAGGTATGTGGATGATATTTTTTGTATTTTGAAAAGGGCGGATCTTGAAACTTTTTTCATATCCCTTAATAATACCCATAAAAATATAAACTTCACAATTGAAAAAGAACTTAACAACAGACTCCCTTTCTTGGACGTCGTTGTAGTCAGAAAGTCTACGGACTTGGAATTTGAAATTTATCGGAAACCCACGAATACAAAACGGGTAATACCTAACACTTCAAACCATCCCTTCCAGCATAAAATGACATCCTTCCATCATATGATCCACCGCATGGAAACTTTACCTCTAAGTGAAGTAGCCAAGCAAAAGGAACTGGA
Organism: Wyeomyia smithii; assembly: GCF_029784165.1. Taxonomy (NCBI): domain Eukaryota; kingdom Metazoa; phylum Arthropoda; class Insecta; order Diptera; family Culicidae; genus Wyeomyia; species Wyeomyia smithii. The sequence goes on from NC_073694.1 coordinate 119,553,905, forward strand.
ATATATTTTCGAAATTGCTAAACTTAATGGCTACAATGAAAGTATCATTCAAGCCATTGTTGATAAAAAGAAGCGTGCTCAAATTCGGAAATCTTTTACAACACTCACCCCAATAACAGAAGATCTGAAAAGGGTACCCGTTGAATATGACGTTAACTTGACACGCCCACTTCGTTCAAAATTTAGAAAATTTGGGATGGATATTGTCTACACTAGTAGAAATACCCAACTCAAAACAAAATTAGGGTCTACCAAAGACCCTATTGATACCCTGAACAAAGCTGGAATTTATAAAATTGCATGCAGTCACTGTGACATGGTTTACATTGGACAAACTAAACGTAACCTAGGGATACGTTTCAAAGAACATTTCGCAGAAGTGACCAAAGCAAGTAAAGTTTCAACAAATGCCCCACCACACCATTTCAAATCAAAAGTGGCTGAACATATTTTTAACGAGGAACATCCACTAACTTCGGATAACATTCACCTCCTCCGCCCCGTTAATAATTTATGGAAATTAGACGTAGCTGAAAGTTTAGAAATTTATAAACAACACTCATGCACGCTCCTCAATAAAGACGCAGGTAATCACCCCTCATGGCTATTCAATCTGCTTCCCAAAAACCCCAGACATGGTACGGTAAACAATCGACCGCATAATTCCCTACCTAACTCCAATTAAGGGTGCTAAATTTTCATTTTTACCTACTACAAATAAAAAAACAGGATTTACGCTTTGCTCTTTACCAGTCCACATAAGCACTGAAGAAGACTGTACGTCACAGTCGAAATATATATTTGCGGACTGAATTTCAATATTTATTTCCAAAAAATTTAGTAGAGTATAACGGAAACCGATAACTATTTCTTTGATTGATCTGAAGTGAATATGTTGTACAGGACTGGACCCAAGACTGACCTTGAGGTACACCTGCTCCGACAGGAAATCTATCAGATTTTGAATTCTGATAGACAACCTGCAGAGTTCGATCAGTAAGATAATTTTTTAAAATTTTGATTAGGAAAATTGGAAAATTAAAAGTTTGCAAATGCTTTTTCTATGTCTAAAAGAGCAGCTCCAGTGGAATAACCTTCAGATTTGTTAGCTCGTATCATATTAGTAACTCTGAGCAATTGATGAGTTGTGGAATGCCCATGGCGAAATCCAAACTGTTCATTTGCAAAAATTGAATTTTCGTTGATGTGTGACATCATTCTGTTAAGAATAATTCTCTCAAACAGTTTACTTATTGAAGAAAGCAAACTGATTGGTCGATAACTTGAAACTTCAGCTGGGTTCTTATCCGGTTTTAAAATGGGAGTAATTTTTGCATTTTTCCATAATTTGGGAAAATATGCAATTTTGAAGCAGCAATTGAAAATTTTCACTAAAAATTCCATTGTGCTCTCAGGGAGATGTTTGATTAGTATATTAAAGATTCCATCGTCACCAGGTGCTTTCATATTTTTGAAATTTTTAATAATTGATTTAATCTCATTCAAGTTAGTTTCAATTATTTCTGCAGGTAAAAAATTCTGGGAAGAAATTAAATCAAATTGACGTGTGACTTCATTTTCAATTGGACTCACAAAATTCAAATTTGAGTTATGAACACTCTCAAACTGCTGAGCAAGTCTTTGAGCCTTTTGTTCATTGGATACAAGAAAATGTTCACCATCTTTTAAAACTGGAATAGGCTTTGAAGGTTTCTTAAGAATCTTCGACAGCTTCCAAAATGGTTTTGAATATGGTTTCAATTTTTCAACTTTAGTTTCAAAATTTTGATTTCTCAGAAGAGTAAATCTATGTTTAATCTCTCTCTGTAAATCTTTATAAATAGTTTTAAAAACAGGGTCACGAGAACGTTGATATTGACGTCTGCGGACATTTTTCAAACGAATTAGAAGTTGAAGATTTTTGTCAATTATTGATGAATCAAATTTCACTTGAGCCTTTGGAACAGAATAATTCCTGGCATCAACAATTGCACGTTTTAATGCTTCCAAAGCGGAATCAATATTCACTTCGTTTTGCAAATCAAGCTCATTATTGAAATTTCTCTCAATATGAGTTTTGTATCTTTCCCAATTAGCCTTGTTATAATTAAAAACAGAGCTCATAGGGTTTAAAACTGATTCATGTGATAAAGAAAAAGTTATTGGAAGATGGTCAGAATCAAAGTCAGCATGTGTGATCAAATCACTACATACATGACTTTGATCTGTTAGCACCAAATCAATTGTTGAAGGGTTTCTTACAGAAGAAAAGCATGTAGGACTATTCGGAGACAAAATAGAATAGTATCCTGAAGAACAATCATTGAATAAAATTTTGCCATTGGAATTACTTTGAGAATTATTCCATGAACGATGTTTAGCGTTAAAATCGCCGATTATGAAAAATTTCGAACGATTTCTGGTGAGTTTTTGTAAATCACCTTTAAAATAATTTTTGAGCTCGCGTGTGCATTGAAATGGTAAATATGCTGCGGCAATAAATAAAATCCCAAGTTCAGTTTGAACTTCAATTCCCAAAGTTTCAATAACTTTCGTCTCAAGATGGGGAAGAGCACGATGTTTGATTCGGCGATGAATAACAATTGCAACTCCACCGCCGGAACCCTGAATCCTATCATATCTATGAACCACGTAATTGGGATCATATTTTAATTTTATGTTAGGTTTCAAAAATGTTTCAGTAATAATTGCAATATGCACATTATTTACTGTTAAAAAATTAAAAAGCTCATTCTCATTGGCCTTCAATGAGCGAGCATTCCAATTTAATATTTTAATTGTTTTATTTAAAATCATTGCTAAATTTTAAATTAGAAACAATTTTAATAGTAAAATTTGTGCCTATTTGAATGGCTTCAAACATTGATTTTGCCTGCAACATGGCGTTCATAAGATCGAACATTGCCTGTTGCAAAAAAGAAAGTTTACCTGCCGTAATAGGCGTAATAGGTTTTCGGCAGCAATATTAGCTGGAGTAATAGGTGTACAATTATTTTCTAGCGTGTTTTGCTTACCCATATTAACGGTCATTTTCGAACTACCAACACTAGGTGGTATAATGTTCGAACTACCTGTAACCTGTGCATAAGTTAAACGGGTATGCAAAGGAGTAGGTAAACTATGCGTCACTGGTACGCTTGGAGAATTTTGTTTTGAAGTTGGTTTTAATTGAGAAATTAAATTTTGTTTACCTTGCCTTGCCTTAACAATTGCTAAACGGACTGGGCATTGATAAAAATTTGACATATGGTTGCCGTTACAATTCGCACAGCGAAAATTTTTACTCTCTTTCACAGGACATGTGTCCTTTTTGTGAGAAGAGTCTCCACAATTAAGACATTTTTGGTCCATGTTACAGAATTTGGAACCATGGCCATAACGTTGGCAAGTACGGCATTGGGTGATATGCTTTTCACCTCCGCCATACTTCCTATAAATTTCCCACTTTACACGCACATTATACAAAGCATGTGCTTTTTCAAAAAATTTTAAGTTGTTAACCTCATTGTGGTTAAAATGAATTAAATAATTAACAAGGGAAATTCCAGTTCTCTGACTGTTTTCGCCTCGTGATTTTTGTTTCATTAGAATTACTTGGGTAGGGGCTATGCCAAGTAATTCTGTTAAAGTAAGTTTGATCTCATCAACGGTTTGATCGTTGGTGAGACCTTTCAAGACAACCTTGAACGGCTTGGCGTTCTTGGTGTCATATGTAAAAAATTTGTACATCTTGTCAGTTGAATACTGAACAAGACGATCACGACCCTTTACTGAGTCGGCTAATAAGCGACATTCACCTCTACGGCCAATTTGATAGGTAACTTTAACGTCAGAAACAAACGTTGAAAGTTCCTTTTTGAATATATTAAATTCAGAAGAAATAGTTACCACAATAGGCGGAACTTTCTCCTTTTTTAAAGATTTTATATTTTGTATAGTTTCATTATTGGTAACTTCCATTTCACCAGCTTCATGCTCAAGCAAAATATCAAAAGGATTGTCACTACAGACACTCGAAGTGTCAGAAAGAGATGCCTCTCTTTTCCTCCCCGCAGCGATGCGAGGTTTCTTTTTCCGTCCAGCCATTTCAGGTGATACGAAAAAAGTTAAAACAAATGTTAAATTCAAAAGTAGGTAGTCTTGAGAAAGACTGATGGGAAATAACTTTCAGGTAGTCTTTAAAAGACACACTGACAAAACACAAACTTTGAAGCTATAGGCAGTCAAAGACCAGTCCACAAGCAACCGAAAAAACGTCTGATCTGTAGGACAGTTCAAGACGCACTGAAAAAGGTTTGTAAAGAAAATTTAATTCAAATGATATTCACAGTCCCTTACACACCCCAGCAGAATGGTGTAAGTGAAAGAATCAATCGGACTTTGATGGAAAAAGTTCGGGCAATGCTACATGAAAGCGGAATGCCGAAGGAAATGTAGGGAGAAGCATTGCATTGTGCTGTTTTTATAACGAATAGATGCCCCACGAATGGACTTGAGGAAAACAAGACTCCATACGAAATGTTCTTCAACAAACAGCCAGATTTGAGTAATCTGAGAATATTTGGAAGTACGGCTTATGCTCAAATTCCAAAAGAAAAACGACAGTAACTTGATTCGAAAACCTAACGCCTTTTTTGTGGGCTACGCAAATAATGGATACAGGCTTTAGAATAAACAATCTCGGAAAATAGAAACTTCTAGAAGTATAGTTTTCGATGAAGACAAACTCTATAGAGATCAATTTGATCATCTTGTAGATAGAGTTGAGCATAAATCCCCTGATGAGGTTTTGAACATCGAGTACATCACTGTTATGCAGGACAAACAGATTGAAATACACGATGAGAGAGATGAAAACATTCCTGAAAATGAAGGGCAAGAAGAAGGACAAGATTCTGGAAATGCAGAGCAGACGCTGACAGAAATCTCGATGGAGAGTGACTATGAAAGCACTTCCGAGGATCAGCCTGCAGAAAATGCTACAACAACACCAATACTGAGGAGGAGTGAACGAGATAGAAAGATACCGGCAAGGTATAATAATTATCAAATGGCAAAGGTAGCAGCAGTAACGTCAAATGAAAACCCTATCCCACAAACCATTGAGCAGTTGAAGAAACGTGATGATTGGGCGCAGTGGAAAACTGCTATTGATAGTGAGATTAAATCATTAAAAGACAATCATACATGGGATGTGGCAGATAGAAATATAAATAAGATGGCTATTCTTTCGAAATGGGTTTTCAATATTAAAGAAGACGGGCGCTACAAGACACGGCTAGTGGCTAAAGGATGTTCGCAACGTCCCGGATTTGATTACGGTGAAACATTTTCCCCAGTTGCAAGAATGGAAAGTGTTTGAACAGTTTTATCCGTGGCTAATGAGATGAAACTGCACATCCATCAAATGGATGTAACGACAGCCTTTCTGAATGAGAAGTTAGAGGAGGTCATCTATATGAAACTTCCCAATGATGAAATCGGAAAAGGTCAAATTGTTCTTTTGCAGAAAAGTCTGTATGGTCTGTAGGAAAATTGGAAAATTAAAAGTTTGCAAATGCTTTTTCTATGTCTAAAAGAGCAGCTCCAGTGGAATAACCTTCAGATTTGTTAGCTCGTATCATATTAGTAACTCTGAGCAATTGATGAGTTGTGGAATGCCCATGGCGAAATCCAAACTGTTCATTTGCAAAAATTGAATTTTCGTTGATGTGTGACATCATTCTGTTAAGAATAATTCTCTCAAACAGTTTACTTATTGAAGAAAGCAAACTGATTGGTCGATAACTTGAAACTTCAGCTGGGTTCTTATCCGGTTTTAAAATGGGAGTAATTTTTGCATTTTTCCATAATTTGGGAAAATATGCAATTTTGAAGCAGCAATTGAAAATTTTCACTAAAAATTCCATTGTGCTCTCAGGGAGATGTTTGATTAGTATATTAAAGATTCCATCGTCACCAGGTGCTTTCATATTTTTGAAATTTTTAATAATCGATTTAATCTGATTCAAGTTAGTTTCAATTATTTCTGCAGGTAAAAAATTCTGGGAAGAAATTAAATCAAATTGACGTGTGACTTCATTTTCAATTGGACTCACAAAATTCAAATTTGAGTTATGAACACTCTCAAACTGCTGAGCAAGTCTTTGAGCCTTTTG